>NC_045790.1:106772906-106830406 GCF_009873245.2 Balaenoptera musculus
TTGTTCATCATTACTATGGATACTGTATGTCTTCTTTGATTGTGGAAATATTGTAGAGCTAGATCTTAGTTATGCCTAATTCACAACCATGTGTAGAACACATTTGAAGTAGCCGTGGTATGAAGTTATTCTTCAGTTCTGGATGAACAGAGGTTAGTCATGGTCCAGTGGGCTTGGTCCTTGAAATGATGGTGCCACGAAGCTTAGTTAGTGCCCTTTGTTTGCACCTCATTCTCTCAGGTCAAGCCTTCATTGTGTTACAGTGTTGTTCTGTTAGAGAGGCTACTACTGTACAATCCAGCCACTGCAGATTTCTAATCTGCTTATTTATAATTCAAAAGCTTGCCTATATATTAATGAACCCTTAATGAGCTGTTGAAAATGCCTGAATTACAGTCAGATTATTAAACTCAAACAGCCCCATAATCATACGATTTGAGTGGGCTTTTAGGTACTTTTCACATCTGCAGCTTAGTATTGTGAAGGGTATGCGTTTGTTCAGAGAACGCTTTGTAATAATTTTGACCCGTAATTTATTTATTGCCCTCCGAATGCAGTCGTCTATGCAGATGCTCTCTCCCATTATATGTGGGGCAGGTGCACAGCATGTTGAAAGACAGCTCATTAGGATTTGCTGAAAGATATGCAAAAACTGTGGGCTTATAACAAAGCCAAGTTCATTGTTAAACAATGTTTTACTTTGTTTGTATGATTTGTCTAAATCTTGGGGATACTGAAATGAATGTTGTAGTTATAAGTAGATTCCAAATAGGGTTGTTGTTTTTTAACTTTGTAATGCTGTGATAACCAAGGAGCCTAGATGTAAAACCTCTGAAAATGTCCCAGTGTATGTTTTGGATTAAAAACAACAATGTTCAATTTTTAAATTATTGTTTTCCCAAGTTTCAGTTTGAAGATATCAAGATCTTTTGATAACCACACAGTTTGATTCATTCTGGCTCTTGTAAATTTAGGTTCACGAAGATGTTTATAGGTGCCTAGAGGAGTGGGTGTTATGACTGGAAGCCATCATAACAGAAGGTGTGACTTTGGCAGGTTGGTAAGCTAAGTAACAGTGAGGGAACAGTGAGGTAGGTAGGATGAGGGATAAAATAGTAATTTGGATATAAAGTAAGAAAATAAATATTCAAATTAAAAATAATCTTGGAAACTGGGTGTTATTCGTAATCATGACTGTTTAATAGAGAAAGAAATCCATTCACTTTTCCAACTATAGTTATGAAAATGACTTCAGTGTTGATAAATACCTTGTCAGTGTTGCCTAATTGTGAAGTGCTCTAGTACTTTTCATCCAAAGGAATATGAACTTTGTGTTGATTTACTTATGATTTTTATTTATTTATTTATTTTTACTTATGATTTTAGAAGTAAGAGTTATTATTCATCACAAGGGGAGAATGTTATACCAGCTGAAAATACATACTGACAATTATTTTTATATGTATCCACTACTGTTGAATTTAAGGGCTGCTTCCTACTGGTATGGTGGTGTTATATACATATTAGGTACGTATAAAAGAGCTATAGATGGGTGATTACTTTGTGTCCTTTGCATTTCTTCCTGACAAATTTCGTTCTTCTATCTTCCTTATAGTCTATTTCCTTGTGTATTAGTCATTGAGCATCTTTTCTTGTTTGCCACACTGTTCAGGGGAGTGTAATAACTTTGACTATGTATGATGATTTACTATTACAGAACCTCACCAATGTCCATAGGGAAAAGATCAATATGTATAAGTACAAGGGGAAAACTAGAAACCCGGAAGAACCTTGAAGGTAGATTAAAAAAATACATTTCCAGGAGAAACATCAATATCTGTAAATACAAAAAAGAAACAACAAATACGAAAATATGAGCAAAAATTTAGTCTAAAAAGGAGAAACTTAAGGAACTCCCAAACAAATAATATAAAAATGAAACAGAGTCCAAAGTGCAAGATAAGATGTTCCTCAGTGAGTCCTTACTTCATGCCAAATGCACAGAAAACTTGGTATGTGGAACTACAAGCATTCTAGGCCATGAGATTTTAACATCTAACAAAGTGAAGGGAAGAAAATCAAAGATGCTAAATTAAAAATACTAATGTAGCCAATATTTGGCAGTTTCTTCTAGATCTAGAAGAAATAGCAAATACACGTTTTTCTATCTTTAATTATCAGCAATGTGTTGATACCAATTTTATCTTATTTAAGAGAGTTATCTAACTTTTTGGTTCCCTAAATGAATTTATTGTCTTAGTATGTTGTGGTTTTCAAACTTTATTTATTTACCTCTGAACAGGCAACAGATATAATTTTAAATTATTGTGAGTTAGTTTTATTACCCAGTTGAAATTATTCTGAACTATATTTTTAAATGAAAGTGACAGCTTTAAAGTGTTTTGAGGGAGGATATTAAAGTTGTTCATTTGAGTTAAGGCAACCAAGAGCTCTGTCATGCTGTGGGTATAATTCAGGGCATCTAGGAATGAAATCTGTTCTTAAAAAGAATTGATGGTTGTTTTAGGTTAGCATATAAAATCGCAGAGCTGGTGCTCAGTTGAGTACTTGGCAGCTTATAGATGTTACTGTCATGTTAAGTTACACTAGACGCAGAGTGTGCACCACTGTGGATAAACAACAACAGGCACAGACGCAAAAGGCAGACACCAAATGCAGACCTGCAAGATGCCAACTTCCTCCCCCACCGCCCCTTCCCCAAGATGCCTTGTAACTAGTATGGGGAACCTACTTTTAAACAGATTTACGGAGGTTAATTGGGCTGGGATATTTTAGATTATGTTACACATTAATGAAAATGCTGATTTTGAGCTGTCATGACTCCACCACTTTTTATACCATGATAATTATTTTAAAACTTTGTCTTCTGTGTTGTTGAAAACATCTTGGCAGAAAGCCTATGTGACCTGATTAAACCTATGAATTGTCAGCTGGGATCTATAGTACTCAGATGAGGTTGCTGACTGGGCATCACTTAGGAAGTTCTTGATTTAAAAGCAAAATTAGATTGAGACTGCTGTGTCCAGCCAGCACTGTATTGCCATGTTGATGGTATATTTTCAATACTGTATGTAGTGTCCTGGTTTTATAGTTTGCTGGCAGTTGCTTAACAAATTCATTTAATAATATATATTTTTAAAGCATAGCCAATTACCCTTATAATGTATGTATCTCTCTTCTCTCCCTGAAATTACATGATGGAAAAGCCCATCTAATCCTGTTTGTATTCTAATTTTTGGATATAGCTTGTGAATTAATTATGGGATTTTAAATTCTGTTTTTCCAACTGTATGGAGAAACAAAATAACTACCTTTTGATGAGTTTGTTTTATATCCTTGGAATTATTTTTTTTCTTTCTCAAAATCTTGAATTTTTTACCCCTTTCCATTTTTGCTTAAATCATCTGAAACCGGGAAGATTGGCTGTTAGAATATTCTGAGAAGCCAGGGTTACTTTTTTCCAAGGATCCAATATGGGATATATTGAGAGAGGGTCATACTAGAAATTTCACAGAAGTAAGACTTTTCATACTTACTTATGCTTATTGATAAAATGTGAGCAATGACATTCTCAGAATGAATTGTAGTGCACTGATGTTGTTTGATCATTTACTCAAATAAATAAAATACTCACACTGTTTGTCCTGTTTCTCGCTTCCTCTCTCTCTGTCTCTCTCTCTCTTTCCTTGAAGGTCTCAGCATCAGAGGAGCCCAGGAGGAGGACCCTCCCGATCCCCAGCTAATGAGACTGGACAATATGCTTTTGGCAGAAGGGGTTTCAGGTCCTGAGAAAGGTGGGGGATCGGCGGCAGCAGCTGCAGCCGCGGCAGCCTCTGGAGGTTCTTCAGATAACTCTATTGAACACTCAGATTACAGAGCCAAATTGACCCAGATCAGACAAATCTATCACACAGAACTGGAGAAATATGAACAGGTCAGCAGCCGCCACTCTCATAGTCCTACACAAACCCTCTATTGCTCTTCTGACAGACTGCGCTAACTAATTCTGAGGGCTGTGAGGGGTAGGTGTTAACAGAAAGAGCAGAATAAATAAGGTCAATGCAAAAATCCAAGTGAATTGTTGGATTCATGAAATGAAGTCCCTTTGCAATTTTAGAGGTGAAGCTAAACCTATTTTATCCCATCGACTTGTTTTACTCATTCCTCACATTTACATGCCCTTACTACCACACCTGCAGCCATCCTTCCCCTCTAACCTCACTGCTTGGTGCTCGTCAAAGCTCTATATCATTAACAGTTATGCACTGGCCTCGTTCATAGCTATTATAACAACTTGTAAAGGGAAGCATTGCATAGTGAGCTCTGCCTGCTATGCGGTGAGCTACAGAATCCTCCTAGGAATTAATTCTTCAGGATTATGCCAGGCTAAAGGGAGGGAGCTAACTTCACAAAGTAAGCAGGTTCTGGCCTTTCTCTCTGAGGAGACCTCCCAAGATAATTACAGGTTTCCTGGGGCAGGGAACACTAGGCATTGTGTGCTAAATTCCTGATTAGAAAGAAAGTATGGATTAAAAATGCTATTCTCAGCAATTATATTAACTATACTTCTTTGAATCTAAGATATCTTTGATTTTAAGCCATATCATGGTGTTATGTACCACCACCAAGAAAAAATTAACTGCCCAATTGAAGTATAACATGCCATTGATAGTAAAATGCTTCCAAACGTCAGAGATGTTAAAATGTGGGGGAAAATAACTAAGTCTTAGATTCAGTGAGACAAGGTAAAATGTTGGTGGTTCACTTTAAACATATTTTAGTTGTTCGTTTAAGGCTAAAAACCTGCTTAGTTTGAGGAATTCTCACTGAAAGGTAATTAAAAAAAATTATTATGGAAATGTTTAAATGTGCCCAAAATAAAAGAGAATATTAAGCTGAATGTTATGAAATTAACAAGTTTTAAGGTCATAAACAGTTGTGTATTGGCGGTTTTATAGAGTTCAACCTAAAATAAGGAACTGCCTAGATACTCATCATCCAGGTAAATAGTTATCAGCATTTTGCCAATCTTATTTTGTCTATCTTCCCTTGCCCCCACTCTTTTTTGGGGGGGGTGGGTAGAGTATTTTAAAATAAGTCCTAGGCATTATGTCATTTCACCCATAAATACTTCACTATGTAGTCAGGCATTTATTAAAGTCCAAACACCTTAGTGTGATGCCCTGGTCAGTTTTAATATTGATTTTTCTTCTAAGTTCCCTGTAAAGTTTCAGTTGTATATGTTATTATTTTCATTGCCTTCTCTAATATTCTGGATATGGTATTATTAAAAAAATGCTGGATTCTGTCCCAGAGGTGAGTGTGTTTTGAGGAATGGTAGAAGGATTTATGTAGCTTTATGTTAAAATACAATATAAATTAATATTATAAGATGTTATCTTTTTTCTGAGTAGGCTTTCTGGGATCTCATACTGTATCTCTAGTCTCATTCATAGGAATAATTTTTGGTAGAAGATACGCAAGTAAGAATTTTGGAAAAGTGGTCTTGTGTATATATATGAAAAAAATTGAGCTTTCTGATTTGACATATGAATAATTGAGAGTAAACAAAGTAAGTCATGGTTGAAAAGGTTGCCCTTAGCATAAACAGTAGAAAATGACTCTAATTTGTAGTATAACCCTAATTGCATAACTTTATGTTAAATACATCTGTACGTACTCACTAAATAAATACTATGAGTCACCTTGCGTGGAAAGATCTATAGTATTAGGGGTCAAATGGCTCATCTTTTTAGCTGAGAAATTAAGGTGATTACTTACTATCTTCTGCCATGTTTCTTCACACCAGCCTCCTTATCTTCTCCCTTCAGCCCTGTTGGAAGTTGGGTGAAGCTGGCGTCAGTCATTTTCACCAAGGTTTTTGTTTTGTTTTGTTTGCTTTAAAAATACACATGTGCACACAAGTTCTTCATAGACTAATCTACAGTATGTATTTTTGTTTTAAATATCAAACATTTAAAATGTAATCATGAATCTTATTTCTAGATATGTTCAGTAGCCTAATAAAAAACCACTGAATGTATATTTCCTTTCTCATTTTTAACACTTTCAGAAGGAAAAGTATAGATATATTAATATGAAATCTATGCAGTATTATGGACAAATAGAGTATGATGACTAGTTGGCTGATTCAACAGAAATTTAGTTTACAAATTTTCTCCTGTAGCTTCTGAATTGTTTTAGAAAGAACATAGCAGCATTTAGTTCTCTTGAGCTGTCTTTGAAGCTGGCTTTTATTGCTCTTCTCTCTGTAGTTCCTAAGTTTGTTCGGATCAGTGAGTTGACATAAGATGGTCTTTTCTTTTCAAATTTTGGGATACAGGGCTTTATCTGGGATAGAACTTTCAGGGATATACTTTGGAGTTACTATAAGGGCTACGAAGAACTAAGTGAGATGAAGGGGTGGCATTTCTAAACTAGATGGTGGTATTATAATTTACATTTTACAGATGAGAAAATGAGACTTAGGTGAAGTAATTTGTCCAGTGTCACACATCTAGTTAGTGTCAGAATCGGGTTTTGAAATCAGTTTCTGACAATATGCCTTCTTTTTCCATTGAATTATGCTGCTACTTATGTATGTTAAAGAATAAAATACAACTGAGTAAATTTTAAAGATATTATTAGCTTCATTCAGCGATTCATGAATTGAACAGCATCTCATCTAGCACATAGAAAGGAGCTCCCAGGAGCTGTACGAAATGAAAGACTCTTACAGGCAGACAAGAGCGGGACGAGGAAGTGATACTAGCAAAAAGAGGGTCCGTTGTGGCAAGGTCGCCTTCCCTTAGGTCCTGGCAGGGTCCGTCAGGCAGATGACCTCACGGGTGCTGGCCCAGTAGTTCCAGATTGACTGGTTTAAGATTACATTCCTAGGAGACGCTGGAACTTGGGGCATAGCAAAAGTGACTCCCTTTTGGGTCTCTTATCTTGTTTTTAACAATTACAGTTTGCGAATAATTCAGATACGTTCTGATTTTTCTCTTATTTTCCCATGTTGGATTGCATTTGGGATAGGATCAGAGTAGAGATAGAAAAATAAACAACTATTTCAATCACTTTACAGACATTATATTTTTCCTCCTAAAAGTACATGAACATGGGTACTTTGAGTGACAGAAAGCTTATTAGTAAATAGGAAGAACATATATGTTAAGGCAGAGGCGTTGTCAGAAAATTGTGTTGAGTATTTTACTAAAAGAAATAAACTACATTGGAATTTTAGAGCTGTTCACTCCACTGTGTTTTGCAATGAAGCTGTAATGAAAATGTATCTGAAGCCTGTTTAGATTTAGATTGCCATAAAATTAACAAACACCACCACTGCAGTAAATTAAAGTACCTTATAAACGCAGCCACATTTACAAAGCTAAGCAGACTAGAGCTACAGTTAGAGCAAAATTAAATCCAAGCTGCAAGGCTCAGCTTTCTGTGTATGTTTTAGGACTGGTACTGTTTTTTAAAATCCTGTCCTTTTTTTTTTCTCCAGAAAATGTCCTTTGATCATGTGTTTACATTACATAGGCTCAGATGTAGTGCTTCTTAATGAGAACCATCTAGATTCACTTACAAATGCTTTTGAAATATTAGGCATAGAATATACATTAAAGTAAGATTCTTGAATATTACTATCACCTAAAAGGAAAACCAAAACTATTTTACTTTTGCTGATCCTGACAACCAAGAGGAATATAATTTTTCAAAGCTTGCAGCAACTGTGTTGTAATGCTTTTGTCTTGGTTGCACTGCCTTCCTCTTTAGCTGGGAGGAAAACCTGGTTGCTTCTTTGTCTTCTTGTTGATTAGCTACACGTTTTTTGTTTTAAAAGGAGGAAAACAAATTTTTTATTTTGTACACAACGGGATCCCCATGTAATTATGAGACCCAAAGGCAGCCAGGCAGTGGAGGCTTATATGGCATCCTGAACTATGGGATGGGACTAGCTACAAGTTTTGAAAAATGTTTTTACTGTATCTTTCAAATATGCTCTTATGATTAAAGGCCCGACTATTAGAATAGGTGAATTCCTAATGAACTTGAGCCAAGGGTCCTGGGAAGCCTGTTTTAAGGAATTGAGGGTCTTGTTTCCTCTACCTCTCTACCAAAGGGAAATGGATACATTGGTTTTTGCAAATGAAATTTGACTTAGAGATTTGTTCTCAGTTAAAAAAGAAAAGATATATATCATGCCTTATGCAGCTCTCCCACTTTGCTTGTACCAGAAGAAGTGCTTGTACACAGGCAATTCACTTCATAATTTACAGCTGCTATAATAGAGATGACATATTGAAAGCTATCTCCTATAATTATATTGAAATACATTTTTGCTGAAGGCAAAAGTGTTGTAAGGGTCCCAACCCTCCTCCAAACATCTGGGAACCTGCTTTCTGAGTTCGCAGATGTCTTTTGAATTCACCTCAAATCAGGTAAAGCACTCGAGCCACGCATGTACACTCAATGTGCTCAAGACTAATTAGGTACTGTTTAGCTAATAGAGGACTTTCAGATTACAGGGGATTGCACGGGGAATGGAGAATGAGTGTGCAACCTAAACCACTTACAGGCATGGCCTTGTGCTTTTTGAGGCTCTCAACATTGTGTGTTTATATTTGCTGGTAAGATCTCCTTTGCTTGTAAAGAATTTTTTTTTAAATCAGGTTTTAAAATGCTGATGTTATTACATTAGAGATTGTGTAACCCACAAACTCCTAATCCCATTTTGCTATTTTCTTAATAGCAAAAAAAAAAAAAAAATAGCAGGAAAGGTAAAAGGGTACTACCTGATGTAAACTTTATATTTCATTTTCCCAAGCAAGACTTTGTCATTCATTGCTCCAAGAGAAGGGTTTTACTTCTTGTCAGCTTTCACGCTGCGTCTTTTCCTTGGCTGGAAGGAGTGTTTGAGTGTTCCCTTTTTTTCTCCAAGTTTCTAGTCTATTGGCTCTTTGTACCAAATGTATCTTTGACCACAAACTTGATTAATGAAATGAATTGTTTTATATTTGAATACTTTTCTTTTTTTTTTCGGTTTCTTTGGAAGCAGTGTTTATATTTATTCTGGCAATGGGAAGACACAACTGTATTAGGTAATCAGAGTAGGGACTTACTTGCAGAATGACACACACAATATGAATTTCATAAAATTGTCATTTCTATTTTCAACAATAACTGCCATTTATTAAGTGTTAATTGTGTTCCAGACTCTTCAAAGAACTTAACATGTATTATATAATATAATACTTACAAAACCCTCATGAGATAGGTCCATAAACCATGTGATTACGCTGATACTTGTTGAGGTATGATAGAATCTAAAAAAGAGTGGTTATATGTATATGTATAACTGATTCACTTTACTGTACAGCAGAAACTAACACAACATTGTAAACCATCTGTACTCCGATTTAAAAAAAAGATATTTCATCTTTGCAGCTGTTTCTTAGGTATATTGGTCTCATTCTAGTTGGCTTAGAAAGTATCTTTCAATGTTGACTCTTATCCTAAAACAAGAATAATTTGTTGATTTAATAAGCATTACATAAATACAAAATCTATAATACTGGACTAGAGTTACTTGCAAGGTCATAAAGACATCTAGAAAACGGATGCTTGCAAATTTGAGAATCATCAGCTTTTAAATAGAGATTTATTCTTTCTTTGAAGAGTGGATTTTTAGAATAGAGAGTGTTATGATCTGTTGTCTGCAATCAGCTTCTCTAGATGGTTACAAAAGGCCAGTTCAGTTTTTAGATTTGATCATGAACCATTTTAAAACTTACTCAAAAATAAGTGCTTGCCCACCATCTGATTTTACATTTTTATGTTCAATGATGTGAACTTACAGGCAAGAAAGGGGTTGAATCTTGAATTCACCACCGAAAAAAGCATCACCACAAAACAAAACCCTGAAAACTAATTTTGAGTGTAAATCCAAATACATATAGATATCGAGGATATAGTTTTACTAGCTAACAAATATCATTAACAACATTATAAAAAATCCACATATTTCAAATCCTTCACTATATTACTTGGTTTGTATTTTTAAGGAGAAAGGAACAAATGGCAAGGAGAGAAAGGCTCATAATAAGAATTGGTTGAAAATGTTTTTTATCAGATGAAGCATTCCACACTTTTTGTTGACTTTATGTTATTACAATGTATGTTTTAAACAAAACATACATTTTTGTTACATTGTAAACAGAAATTATCTAGGATGTAAAACAATGCATCCTAGATAATTTTCAACAGCTGGATTAAGAGAAAAAGAGGTTTTTGCCATTACTCGTAAATCAGAAAATTCAAGGAATCAAAACTCTTCTTTCCTAAATCTCCGAAATAACCAAGCTGTTTCTACATTTGTATTGTGGACATTGACCAGAAAATTCTTAACTGACAATTTTACTTGGAAAAATAATAAGGCAATGAAAATTTTTTCCAATGTCTATTTTAATAATATAGTCTTGTAGGTATGACAGAGGATATGATAAACGAAGTGAGCATCTTACATTATAAACAACATCGATGGTAGTGTGTGGTTGGGTGGCCCTACAAAACAACTCTGCAATCACTTGATCATTCTTACTGCACTTATATGTTTAAAAAATGTATATCTTTTAAGGATCCGGAGATGAGGCAGTACTGTGCTCTGCTCTGAAACTGGTACACATGATGCTGTAAATGAGGCTGTAATTTACTTTCAGTGGTATAAAGGAAAAAAATCACTTTGCCTAAAGTGTATGCATCTTTCTTAAGGGTGTACCCGGATTTTAATTATCTAAATGTAAATACTTAACGAATTTTACTTAGAGTAATGAGCTAAAGTGCACACTACATAAATGAGATGTTCTAATTAATCATGTATGAACTACTGGTTTAAAGAAAAGCTATGTGAATTCTGTGAATGTTGGGCTATTGCCAAATTGCTAATCAGCATTTGCATTCATAGATGACTTCACTTAATAAGTTGTGAGACATTCAGCAAATGTTTTTGGAAATTATGAGTTTTTAGATGCAGAAACTTTTTGCTTTTAACACTTGTTTTTCACACAAGCCTGTGGCTGCTTCTTAGAAACGATAGGCAAACATTCATTCTGAAGAGATTAAAATATAGCCGGAGAAAAACTGAGAGCCAGAGGAAAACTGAAACAAACAAACAAAAAACAAAAAACAAAAATCCTCAGGTATCACACACAGGAGTCTTGAATTATTTATCAAGACATTCACTCTGTCATAGATATATGTTACCATAATATGTGAGCTAGGTTTGTAGGAATTAGCATTGTTACATGTGCAAATTAGAAATACTCCAGTACAGCTAGTTCTCAAACTTTTGGTCTTAGGACTTGAATTCATTTTTTAAAAAAATTTATTTATTTAATTTATTTATTTTTGGCTGCGTTGGGTCTTTGTTGCTGCACGCGAGCTTTCTCTAGTTGCGGAGAGCAGGGACTACTCTTCACTGCGGTGCGTGGGCTTCTCACTGCGGTGGCTTCTCTTGTTGCAGAGCATGGACTGTAGGCACGCGGGCTTCAGTAGTTGTGGCTCGCGGGCTCTAGAGCGCAGGCTCAGTAGTTGTGGCTCATGGGCTTAGTTGCTCCGCGGCATGTGGGATCTTCCCGGACCAGGGCTCGAACCCATGTCCCCTGCATTGGCAGGCGGATTCTTAACCACTGTGCCACCAGGGACGCCCAGGACTTGAATTCTTAAAAATTATTGGAGACCCCCTAAGAGCTTTTGTTCAGTGGGTTATATCTATCAACATTTATTATAATAGAAGTTAAAACTGTGAAAAAATAAATGTATTTAAGAAACAATAATAAACTATTATCTATTCACTATAATATTTTTAAAAGCCTGTGTTTGCAAAAAAACAAAAAACCCTCAACATTTAGTGAGAAGAGTGACATTGTTTTTACATTTTTGCAAAACTTTTTAATGTTGGGCTTAAAAGAAGTCACCTGGATTGTTATATGTGCTTCTACCATCAGTCTCCTGTCATGTGGTTGAAGTATATGAAGAACACCTGGCCTCACACAAAGATGTCATTGGAAAAGGGAGGAGTGTATTAATAGCCTTTCTGATAATTATGGATACTTTTCTCTGATATTATACCAAAACTTGACAAGTTGTATTGTCTTAAAGTTTAGTTATAATGAGTCTGAAATCATATCAACTTTTTGTACTCCCTTCCTTTAAAATCCTTTAAAATTCCTTTAAAGGGATTCCTTTAAAAAAAAAAATCCTTTAAATTCCTTTAAAATTGGTCTAGTGTGCACTTTGAATGGATCTTCTACCTATGCATTATTTTGTAACATCATGCTTTGATCATTTGGAAAATATTGTTTCACTGAGTTATGTACATCTTCTAATGTTAACACTTTACATTATATAATATCAAAATATCATATTTATTAATATCAACACCAAATTAATCAGAAAGTCTACTAGGAAACTATCAAGCTCAAGGTAGTGGATGCAAGTTTTCCAAAATTATAATTGTCACTTGAAAAGTCAAATTTCATCATTGGCACAACTATTGTCAGCTGTTTTCCTTGATGTGACAGGCTTGCTTGGTTCATTTTTGAGAAAATATCTGCCAAATACCCAAGTCTGAATAATTATAATAATTTCTTGATTTTGCTTTCAAATAAAAATGGTGTTCCATGAAAAAGACAGCATCGGCTCACAACTTAAACTATCACACAAGTGTTTTTTCTCAAGACAACCATCCTTTGATAAGCAATTGAAGTGCTTTTGATGTGTTTCCCATTTTATCACACAGAATATTAAAGTCATAGTCAAGGATTGAGATGTAATAAAATGAATAATTTCTCTTGCTTCATCAAGGACATTCCTAAGTGAAACTGCCTTTTTTTTTGTGGGTTTGTGTGAATGCATGGTGATGAAGAATAAAAAAGAAACATGTAAGATTACTAAGTATACTGTTTCCCAAAGAGTTTTTCTTACTTAGTGCATTGGTCCACAAGATGCTGTAGAGCTGTGCTGTCCAATACGGTTGCCACTAGTCATATGTAGCTATTGAGCCCTTGAAATCTAGCTAATCTGGACTGAGATGTGCTGTAAATGTAAAATATATACTGGTTTTCAAAGTGTATGAAAAAAAGAATGTAACATATCTCATTAACAGTTATCTAAAGATCTTGATTATGTGTTGAAATGTTAATATTTTTCATATATTGGGTTAAATAAAATATATTATTAAAATTAATTTCACCTGATTCTTATTTTTTAATGTGGCTACTAGAAAAATTTTACATTTCATATGAGAAAAATAAAACACATTTGGAAAATAATCAGTGCAGTAGAAAAAACATTAAATGACCCCCCCCATATTTTTTTTCATATGTGGCTCACAATGTATTTCTTTTAGACAGCACTGCTCTAGAGAAAAGAGGTTTTGTGACCAAATTTATTTGGGAAAAGTTGGATATACCATTCTCCTTTGAAGATTTATGATGCATATTGGCATACTGGAAGTACTGAGGAATCCTGCCCCCACCCCCCTCAAAAAAAAAAAAAGCATTTAAAATTTTGGTTAACCCCACATCTCCCAAACATAGTGTATTAACATTTTTTGGAACTAGCTATAGAAGTCTGTATCAGAGCTTGATGATTCCGGTTTGCTGTTCTAGTTTACTTTCCTTCATTTTACTAATAAGAAAACTGAGGGCTAGTGTTTATTAAATTACGTAATTTGAAATTATACGAACATCTCTTTAGGGAAAGTATTGTACAAGAAAAAAAGATCTGTACATATATTTCTTGACAGGGTGACCATCTATTTTCAGCTTGGCACAAAATAGTTTAAGTTGACAATATAGTGGGGAAAATCTTAAATTTACTTTTCTTTATTATGGTTTCCTTAAAGATGGAAAGAACTTCCGGTTTTAGAGCTGCAAAGTTCCTTTATGTTTTACTGTGCCATAACCTAGGACAGTAATTCTTAGCCTTTTAAAGTTATAGACTGGCTGAGAATCTGAAACGAAAACAAACAAAAACCCCACAGATTGTCCCTTTGGGAAAGACAAATTGTGCGCACAACTTGAATAAGATTTCAGGGAGTCATGGACATTCTAAACCTATCCGTGGACTGCAGGTTAAAAATCCTTCACTTACAAAGGTTCAGGGATAATGTATTTACAGATATTAATCAATATTACTCTTGAATTGTAATACAAAACCCCACCAATCCATAGATGTTTATTGGATGCCTACTGTGTGTGTTGCACAAATCTATACTCTGAAGAATCCCAGAGTCACCACTCACAAGGAACTTTAAAATTCTTAAGACTTAAACATATTTAAAAAAAACTTTGGTACCCCAGACTCATTTTACCTCACCTTAGAAATATTTATATAAAAGCTCCATAAAAGCTTAAAGTAACTGAAACACCCAGTGTACTTAAAAGGTTAGTTCTCTAATGAGCAGTTAGAAAAACCATCATTTGCTATACATTCAGGATATCTGTAGGGAAGTGGACATTATTATATCTTCAAAATGCATCTTGCCATGGTCAATGATTGTTCTGTCTGCTCAACCTACTAGGGGCATCTGTGCAGTAAGGTGCAGAATCTCCTGTCTTTATTTTAAACAAAAATGCCAGAGGATGTTCTTTTTATCCAGAGATACAGACAGATGTTTTATTTACCAAGGCAATACTGGATTTCTGTGTAGGCCCAGTTATGTGGTTTTATAGATCTAAAGAATATAGGTGGGCTGAAAGAGACAGGGACTGAGGATTGTTAACTAAAAAGTTTGAGACCCAAATCTGATCCTTATTTTCCTGCTGCCCCTCCCCTGAGGAGCTGAGCTGCTTGACCCATGTTTTAGGAATGGCGTATATCCACAAATAAGGCCCACACCACAGCTGAATTATAGTAGGACATTGGCATGGTATCAGAGGCCCTTTACATGCTAGTGCAAATCTGAATTCCCTCTTCTCCTTTACATATTCTCTCTGTCCCTCTGGACTTGCTACATACCATGATTTCCAGGATTTTTTCTTGTGCCTGGAATTCCTCTTGATTTCCACCTTTATTCCACCTTTCAAAAATCTTACCCATTCTTTAAAGCCCTAATGTCCCTTGTGCCATGAAGTGATCTCTGCTTCCAGATGAGAATACTTCCTCCTTGGAACTTAGGAAGCACTTATTCATATTTTCCTGTGATACTTTACATGGTCTGCCTTGTTTAAGAATTCATTTTTTATATATTTTATTGCACTGAAAGTCAGGTCCACATCTTGCTCATTTATGTGTCCTTAATCGCTCTTGGAGGAGTTTGAACTTCATAGTGCTTCAGTAAACATTTGTTGAATAAATGTAAAACCCCAAAGAAAATAGGAGGTGCTTAGTTTTAACAATTAACATATATTTGTACTTACATATAGGAGTTGGTAGAGAGCATCCTCCAGTGGGAAAACCTCATCTTGGAACAGGGACAAGGGTGGTGGGAAGGGCAGTTGAGTGCTGTGCTTCCCTTGCATGCCTGGCCATTCATAGTTTCAGAATTCTTGCGCCCCATCTAACTATCACTGCCATTTCACAAGTGTCTTAGTTTTCATTTTACCCTTCCTACTGCATAATGCCATTGGCAACTGCAAATGAGGTAGAAATTCAGATGAGTTAATGTCTGGGTGTGATAATATAAAATACCAGATTCCTAAGGAGTGATTTTTTTCCCCTTACAGGCATGTAATGAATTCACTACACACGTGATGAACCTTCTCCGAGAGCAGAGTAGAACACGTCCCATTTCCCCAAAAGAGATTGAAAGAATGGTGGGCATCATCCATCGAAAATTTAGTTCCATTCAGATGCAGCTCAAACAAAGCACTTGTGAAGCAGTTATGATTTTAAGATCAAGGTTCCTTGATGCCAGGTATGTGAGGCCACAAATCTATTGCATGGCTTTATTTTTCTTTTCACTCTTTGTGTATTATTTTCTGTAATCCTGGCCAATTGGTCTTAGATTCTTCTTTAATTTGGCTATAAGAGCTCTTCTCTACATTGGACAGGTAATTCACCTCCTGGTGCCTGCACTGTCAAGCCTCTTCTTGTCTGGGGGTGGTAGTGCTATTAGCTGCCAATTTGGTGGCTCAGGAAACAAATAGGATTAGTGCCGCTACTAATGACTTAGTAATACATTGCCTTTCTTTCAATTCTGATGCTAAAAAGTATTTTTAAGGATAATGTTCAGTATGTAACTTTGTTTTAATGCAGGTTTGCTTTCTAAGAATTTCCTGATGTTACGTTGCTTGTGCATATTAGAAAAAAAATACTTGGAGATACTGATACTCCTAAGAAGGAAGTGGTATTATAGTTACCACAAAACCTCAAACTCTGTTTTTCCAAATCAAGAAGAAAGCCTGTGAGTTTCCCCTGTAAGGATACATATTTCCCTTTTATCTGAAGCTGTCACCAAGTTTCCCAGGGATTAGGTAATAAATTGTATATGGTGTGTTAGACCTACTAGGTGACATAACAGAGGAACTGTCAAGTTCCTACTATATGCTGCCTCTTCAGGGATGCCTCTTGGGCATTGCTAAAGCTTGCAATCAATCTTCAGCGTTGGAAAGGGGTTTCTATTTTGTTTTGTTTTCTCTCCCTTGGAATCTCACAGAGGTGATGATTATCGTCCAAATTTTACAATATTAAAGAAAGTAAGTTAGCATCTCAACTGGTAAACAAGATGTGAGGAACAATCTTCATGCCAGAGCTCTTCCTTAGAGCCAAGTAAGGAAACATATGCCACCTGATTATACTCCCGTTCTCCTGGTTAAGCCAAGCCCTGTATCGCCTTTGGTTCCTTCTTCTTCCGTACTGAATTAGTCATTAGAACTCGCCAGTGCTTTGTTTTCAACATTTCTCGTTCTAGCTCTTTTTTTCCATCCATACTTGCACTGCTCAGTTCACATTCATCCTTTTGTACCTAGACTACCACAGTAACTTCCCACTATTCTCCCTGATTCCAGTCTTACTCTTCTCCCACTCATCCTCCGTGGCCCTCTTACGATGCCCTAATTGCTTTACTTAAAAACCATAGCAGCTTTTCAATGCTGGGTAACTCACATGCACACTACTTAACCTGGCATTTGAGGCCTTATGTGACCTGCCCCCGCCCAAATTACTTTTTTGTTGTTGTTAAGGTTTAAGTTTTATATTTTTCCTATTTAAAAAATACCAAGGTCACTATGGAAAAGTTGTAAAATGTATAGAATAGAAGGATGAGGGATAAAAGACAATCACTTTTTTACCACCCAATGGAAAAAAAAGTCACTGTGAACGTTTTAGATTCTTTCTGGTTTGTGGTACTTTTTTTTTTTTTTAAATGTTCTTTGTGATGGTACAATATGCATAATTTGGTTTGCTTTTTAAAAAATTTACCATGAATAGGTAAACATTTTTCATATAGTATAAACTCCTATTTTAAATTTTAATTGTTGAAGTCTACCAGATGGATATATGATAAATAATTAACTTAGCCATTTCTTCATTTTTGAGCATTTAGTTGTCCCTACTAATTTCCATGATAACTTCTTCCTTCCTTCCAATTCCTTTCTTCTTTCCTTCTACAAATGTTTATTTGTGCTGAGGCTATAAAGGTAAACAAGATAGGTTAACATACTCGCCCCAATTGAGTTTACATTCTACTTGGGGAAACAGACAATAAACAAGTAAACAAATATGCTGTAGTATTCTGTTCAATAATGTAATGAAATGTGATAGAATGGTAAGTGCTATGAGGAAAAATAAAAGCAAGGTAAAGGGAGAGAAAATGATGGAGGGAAGGTACTATTTTAGACAGATTTTTATTGGAATTAGTCTTCCAGTGAAAATCTTCATGCATTCAACCTTTTTGATCTTTAGAATTATTTCCTAAGGATTAATTCTCAGAAATAGTATTATTAGATCAAAATGTGAACATTTTTAGTGCTCTTAATATATCACTAAATTGTTCTTTCCTGTGTTTAATCCAAAATGCGATACCTCTTGGTCTCATCTGTTTCCTCTGACGAGAATTCTTTTCCTCTGCCTAACCACCTCTTCCACCACCACCCCTCCACCTCCACCTCCAGCCTTCCACAGCACACCCTGTTCTCCCAACCATTTCCCCAACTTGGTCACCAGTTATGAATTGTCATCTGTGAGGATGTGTAGCATGGAGCCTGGAACAGAGCTGGTGCTCATGTTTGTTGCATTAGTGAGACCTTGCTCAGCCTTTCAGGCCTGGCCTAAATGCTCCCTTTTTAGGAAGCCTACTTTAAGCACTCCACTGGACTCGTCGTTGCCGTCTCTTAAACACTGATACTATGTTTATACAATTTTCCAGACCGAACTTCATTCAGACTGCCTTTATTGCAGTTTTTCAGGCTCATTTCTTCTCTTCCCGAGTAAGTCACATTGTCATTGAAAGCAATGGCCAAGTCTTACACGTTTAGATTCCCCACAATTCCAGCAAGTGTCTTACACATAATAGGCTGCAGAAAAATAATTTGTTGACTAACCAGATTAATGAATATTTCCACTTACTACTTATAATAGCTCAAAGAGTTAAGGAAGTAGCATCAGAAAACAAAAAACACTTTTAAATTGTCAACGTTGAGCATTTTAATTAAAAGCGTTACGTAACAAAGATATTTAAAAGTACTTTCTTCAGAAAGGAATCTTTTCTAACACAATTGCTATCCTTATTTCTGCAGATACTTTCCCATTCTTATCAACATGCATGCTCTTTTTTTTAAAAAAAAAAAAACATGACTGCATTCATAATGTATACACCTAAATGATTTATTTTTCTTCCAAGAAGAGAAAGTAAGTTAACAAGCCAGAGTGAGCAGAGCCAGGGTGAGAAGGTGGCAGAGCTTGGAGCAGAGCCACTTCTCCCACAGAGATTGCCGTCAGTAATGTTGTGATGCTGATGGGACACAGCCCTGGGACTGATGCACCAGTGCACACTGGCCTGAGGCATAGCCATTTAGAGTGTGGTGAACCCTGGGGGGAATGAAACTTAGGGGAAATGCTTAATGGGCATTTTCTACAGAATGTTTTTCTAAAAAATAAATGAAGTATAAGACCGAGTTCTCTCTTACGCCTTAAAGTGAATGCAGATACTGAGCTTTGCTTCCGTCTGTTCTTGTAGTGCCTCTTAGCAAGCCCTCTGCACTGAGAAGGCAAGGTTTTTCTGCTCTAGGCAAACATGCTCATTCAGATATATGATTCCCTTGCTCACTCTGGCTTTTTGTAAAGCCATACTCACATTTTCTTGGTAATTGGACAAGCCGAAGTATGTACCGGTGCAGAACAGTTAGGAATAAATTTGTGTAGGTCCCTCTATTCTTCTAGTAGAAGTGCCATAGTTTGGATGCAGCCAGATTGTCTGTGGTGAGGTATTCTGTTCTGCCCATAAATTTGTTCTCTGAGGTTTTTTGATGTTTTCTAAAACCACTCCTAGGTAAAGTCGATAAATGAGCCAAACTTATTTCTGCTTTCCCAATATGTTTCTGCTCATTACCCCTTTCGTAAGTCCTCATTTTCCAAAGAAATGCCCTTGTGTGATCTGCTCCACTGTACTCGGTCTTGCTGCTGGATTTCATGTTTTAGACTGAGTCACAAGCTCACATACTTACATATAATGGAATTGAGGGGAGTGGCTGGATGAGGGGCAGTGAGGATTAGAGCAGACGGGTACATATCTGAGGGGACAGCCGTCACTTAGCTTTAGCCTGTGGTTGCCTTCTGAGGATGTGGGCCTGGTGTGGCTGATCTTCCAATTTTTCATAAGAAGCCAGAAACTTGGATTTTTATGGGCAGGTCATTATTGTGTTGTCTCAACAAACATTATCTGTGGGCCAGGTAATTATCTGTAAGTTTGACAGTTTCAGTATCTATTCTAGACCTTTTCCATCCTACTCACCCAGCTACCCACTCATCAGACTGTGCCTCTTCAAAGTGCCCCAGGTCAGGGCTTTGTTTTTCTTGTCAAGCAATGCCTGACTCCTGCAAAAATGCTGATTGCTATTCTTGGTGTACTTCTCTTTCATCTGTCTTCCCTCACCACCTCCCCCATCCAATTCATCATCAAATCCTGTTGATTTTAATTCCCAAATAGATCTTGAATCTATTTTTCATCCCTCAGGAAACAATGGTTTAACCTTCCTAAAAATTATTGAAATTCAGAAGTTTCAGGGCTCATAACTTGAGATGTTTTGATCAGATCGAGATTTCTTGCTCCCTTGACTCTCCCTGAATGTTGAAACATAGATCACATACTTAACCTGCCACGTTAGTGACATCATTTTAACTAGAAGAATCTCATAAGGTATACACATTTATAACTGCCTACTGACGCTGTGTTTCCTGAGTATAGGATATCACAATTAAGATCATTAAGATTATTTGTAAGGCAATATTAAGAAAGTTGTTTGGGGAAAGTGTTTTCCAGTTACTGGAGAATTTAAAGTGAAATCTGACAAATGCTAATTTTCAGGCTGGAATTCTTTAAAATCTTCAAAATAAAACCCAAATGTAAATGACATTTTTGCTATTTGAAATAAATTGTCAACAAATACTTGATCTTCTGACATTCTGCCACCCCCTCCCAGTAAAAACAAAGAATTTGTCCTCCCCTACTCTTTCCCTGTTGAGCAAACCATACCTCAATCCAGGCAGTTGCTGAAGCAGAAAAATCCAGAAATCCTTGATGTATTTTTTTTTCCTTACCTTCCTTCTCTGTCTTCCCCACCCACCCCCCCATCCAATTTATTATCAAGTCCTATTGCTTTTACCTTTCAAATTGACCTTGAATCTTTTTATTTCCATTATTCTCTCCCTATGCCAAGTTACCATCATCTCTCAATTTGACCATTATAGTTGTCTCGTTAAATATCTCTACATTTCCTTTCATCCCCTCCTTCAGCTGTTCTCAGTAGTCAGAATAATCTTTTTAAAATGTAAAACTTAAAACCTTTAATACTTCCGATTGCACTTAAAATAAAATTCAGAAATCCATATGGGGTCCACTAAGCCTGTGTAATCTGGCCCTTGTCCATCCTTCCAGACTCATCTCACATATTCCCTGTTTTTACTGTGCTCCAGCCTCCTTTAGCCCTTTGACCTTTCCAAGCTTTTTTCCTGTTTGAAGACCATTCCCTCCGCTCATTCCTCTTCCTTCTACTCTTTGTCTGACTAAGTTATACACATTCTCCAGGCCTCAGATTAAATGTCACTCTTCCAAGGAAACCTTTCCTGACTCCATAATCTGTGTTAGGTTTCCTTCTTAGACACTTTCATTATACCTTATACTTTTCCTTCATGATACTTGACATGGTTACCGTAATTTGTAATTATTTATTTCTGTGTTGCTTGTCTAATGTTTTTCTTTCCCGTAACTTTCTACTCTCTCTCTTAACCCTCTAATCCCCTGTGAGCTCCCTAATAGACCTTATCTGTTTTGTTCCAACTGGATCCTCACTGAGTATCTAGAACACATTAGATCCTCAATAAGTATTTGTTGAACAAATTAAAGAATGAAGTTAATTGTGCTTCACATTCTAGTATTTTTCTTAGTTATCCTACGTCTTCACGTGAGTTGGATAGTTCTTTGGAGGATGCCAAGAGTATAATTTACAATATCATGGTGATAAATTACACCCTAAGAATGTTTAAAAACAGAAAGCTAACTTCTTTGTGCGATCCTAAGTAATATATCCCTCTTTGGTTAATGTTGATTATAACGACAGTTCTCTTTTTGGTTCTTTCATAGACGAAAAAGGCGTAACTTCAGTAAACAGGCCACAGAAATCTTGAATGAATACTTTTACTCACACCTCAGCAACCCCTACCCCAGTGAAGAAGCCAAAGAGGAGCTGGCCAAGAAATGCAGCATCACAGTGTCACAGGTGCGACAGGATTCCATGGGTCTGTCTTGCTTCCCCATTGATTATAGGAACCCTGTTTCCTCTTCAGGGCATTCTTATCAAATTTCATATCCAAATGTTTCATCATCAAAGAAGATATAAAGAAAATATAGATGTTTCCACATTTTTATGCAAGCTTTTAAAGCTTAGATAAGTTCTTTTAATCCTAAATGTCAAGGAATCAAGACAATCACCCGCTGCCCTAGTGGAAATCTATAGAAAAAACATAAACATGCCATGGGGAGAGACGTGGTTTTACACTTACGTGACTCTTCAGTACGGCATGTAGTTCTGCTTTCCTGATTTAGATGACTGGTCTAAGCTTCCACCAGTGAGAAAGCAATTTATTTGTTGCCAAAAGGAAATTTAATATAGCTCTATGGTGAAAGCTTTGAGGAATTCACCAAGTCCTTTCTTGAAAACCATGCTATGATATTTGGGTCTCAACGATTTCTTTGCTTTCTTGTTATCCATTAAATAGAAGAATTAAGTTCATGCCTATCCCCGCTTTTTTTGTTTTTGTTGTTTTAAATGTCTGTAATAAATTGTGCCCCTGAAGTTAGCTGTCATCTTCTAACAAAACTACACTTAGTTTGAGGCAGATAGACTTGTATTTTAGATTGAGGGTTGGAGACAAATAATTAAACAAGCAACTGTACCTCCTTAAAAACTAAGTATATCCTATTGGAATTAGCTCTAAAATACAATTTATTTAATGCTCATATTGTTGTTTATAGATTGTCATTTGAATAACATTTCTTTATAGCATGCAAATGTGGTAATCACCAACCAGTTCTTGGAGGGGCACTTAAGGAAAAGCTGACCCTTTCCAGAAATTTCAATGGTCCCTAGAGGTCACATGACATAAATTTTAAAGTAGCCTCTAAATAAATACTCCTATATATTTGAAGTTCAAGATTCTAAAGATCCCCTTCACATTCCAGTGAAAGTTTCATATCAGTATTTTATTTTAATTTAATTTTAATTTATTTTTATTGAAGTATAGTTGATTTACAATGTTGTGCCAGTCTCTGCTGTACAGCAAACTAACTCAGTTATACACAGACATTCTTTTTTTTATATTCTTTTCCATTATGGTTTATCACAGGATATTGAATATAGTTCCCTGTGCTATATATAGTAGGACCTTGCTGTTTATCCATCCTATATATAATAGTTTACATCTGCTAATCCCAAACTCCCAGTCCTTCTCTCCCCCACCCACCTCCTTGGCAACCACAAGTCTGTTCACTGTGTCTGTGAGTCTATTTCTGTTTTGTAGATAGGTTCATTTGTGCCATATTTTAGATCCCACATATAAGTGATATCATACGGTGTTTGTCTTTCTTTTTTTTTTTCCCAATATTTATTTATTTATTTGGCTGCACCGGGTCTTACTTGTGGCACTTGGGATCTTCGTTGCCACATGCAGGGTCTTCGTTGCGGTACTCGGGATCTTTTAGTTGCAGCATGTGGACTCTAGTTCCCTGACCAGGGCTCGAACCCCGGTCCCCCTGCATTGGGAGTGCAGAGTCTTAGCCACTGGACCACCAGGGAAGTCCCTGTCTTTCTCTTTCTGACTTACTTCACTTAGTATGATAATCTCTAGTTGCATCCATGTTGCTGCAAATGGAATTATTTCATTCTTTTTTATGACTGAGTAGTATTCCATTGTATATATGTAGCACATCTTCTCTATTCATTCGTCAGTGGACATTTAGGTGGTTTCCATGTTTTGGCTATTGTGAATAGTGCTGCTGTGAACATAGAGGTGTGTGTATCTTTTTGAATTATAGTTTTGTCCGGGTATATGCCCAGGAGTGGGATTGCTGGATCATATGGTAATTCTATTTTTAGTTTTCTGAGGAACCTCCACAATGTTTTCCATAGTGGCTGCATCATATCAGTATTTTAAGTCATTGTTATTTAAGGGAATATGGTCTGGGTTTGAGATGATTTTTAGCTCTTATTTTGGCATTACTTTCCATAGAACCTCCAGAGCAATCTTAGATTTATAATTAAGATTTCATTTGATAGTTATTGTCATTCCCTTATGATATAGTGGCATGTCTTGATTCCTTTTGCTCAGTTTGAAATGGAATATAATTGATTTGGGCTACCAGTTTATGAAGACATATACTATATAAAACATTACTACCACAAGCACCTACTGTGTAGCACTGGGAACTATATTTAATATCTTGTAATAAGCTATAATGGAAAAGAATCTGAAAAAGAACATATAAATCAACTATACTTCAATTAATACAAAACCCACATAGATCAGAAAAAAAAAAATCACTGTCTAGGCTATGTAGTACTCACTGCCACTTGAAATACTAAGGAACAGTATGATATGCTGGGTCAGATAGGGAAGATGAAATTTAAAGTATATTCACTTCAAGTGGGTGTTTTCTGGTGTGAGTATTTCCCCTGAACATTAGTGAAAGGATTGGGCTTGTACTGAACATCAGCTGATGATGCCCAAGTCTAGTTTTCCTGCTCTCACAAGAGCTTTCTGACTTAGAATTCAGATATTTGCGGGTCCAGTTTAAATTAAGGTGTTTCATGCTTCCGCTCCTTTTCTTGCTTTTCTTTTTTACTTCTATAACATATTCACCATTGGAGAATAACACAGATTATATACATTTTTTGAAAATCAGTATAATCCTAGTTTTTCATTGGGTGTACTAGCATCTTGTGTGTGTGATGTAGGATTTGTTAACACATGCTTGTGTAATGAGTGAGAGAAGTTTCCTTCTGACTATTCTGAACTAGGGAGGCTTTGCTGTACTTCTAAAATAGGCTAGGATCCTATTTACAGATTTTTAAAAAATAGTTAATTGCTATGTTCATTTCACTGGTTTTCTATAGAAAAATAGCTTTGTTCATTTTGGAAATTTTTTAGTAATTGCTTGAGATAGAAATAATATAGACATAGACATATTTCTCTGTCTAAAAAGCAGACTTTATGACCTTCTTTTCTCCCACATCACCCTTTCAAGTGGAGAATTTCAGCAATCAGTGTAAGATTCAATGTAAATTGTGACAGTTTCCTCTCCTTTGTACCTTTTTCATGCTTAAAAATGTTATTTCCCCTCAACCATTCCCTTTTCCCCCACATCCCTGACTTGAAAGCAATAGTGAAAATTTTCACTATTAAAGACATCAGTTGCTAGCCTTTTTTTTTTTTTTTTTGCCACACTGCGCAGCATGCAGGGTCTCTGTTCCCTGACCAGGGATTGAACCTGCGCCCCCTGCAGTGGAAGTGCAGAGTCCTAACCACTGGACCTCCAGGGAAGTTGAGTTGCTAGCCTTTTAAATTAGTATCTTTCTTTTGCTTTTTAATTTTATTTTTATTTATTGATTTGAATTTTATTTTATTATTTTTATACAGCAGGCTCTTATTAGTTATCCATTTTATACATATTGGTGTATATATGTAAATCCCAATCTCCCAATTCATCCCACCACCACCACCACCACCCCTTTCCCCCCTTTAATTAGTATCCTTTTGTTTAAATTGTTTAGAAGTGAAAGCAGAGAATATTCCAGACCTGACAGGTGAACTAATTTCTAAATAGAAAAAACAGTGTTTTAAATATACATCATACTAAAATACAATAAAATTTAGAATTCAGAAGTTGTTCATGGGACTTTCCTGGTGGCGCAGTGGTTAAGAATCTGCCTGCCAAAGCAGGGGACACAGGTTTGAGCCCTGGTCCAGGAAGATCCCACATGCCGCGGAGCAACTAAGCCTGTGCGCCACGACTACTGAGCCTGCGCTCCAGAGTCCACGATCCACAACTACAGAGCCCGCGTGCCACAACAACTGAAGCCCATGCGCCTAGAGCCCATGCTCCGCAACAAGAGAAGCCACTGCAATGAGAAGCCTGCGCACTACAACGAAGAACAGCCCCTGCTAACCACTACTAGAGAAAGTCCGTGTGCAGCAACGAAGACCCACCGCAGCCAAAAATAAATAAGTAAATTTACTTTAAAAAAAGAAACTGCTGAGAAAAAGAATAATTTAAAAAAAAGTTGTTCCTATACAAAGCTAACTTTAAAATATTGAAACCTGGGAGAGGAACCAACATGGCGGAGTACAAGGATGTGCTCTCACTCCCTCTTGCGAGAACACCAGAATCACAACTAGCTGCTGGACAATCATCGACAGGAAGACACTGGAACTCACCAAAAAAGATACCCCACATCCAAAGACAAAGGAGGAGCCACAATGAGACGGTAGGAGGGGCGCAATCACAGTAAAATCAAATCCCATAACTGCTGGGTGGGTGACTCACAGACTGGAGAACACTTAGACCACAGAAGTCCACCTACTGGACTGAAGGTTCTGAGCCCCACGTCAGGCTTCCCAATCTGGGGATCTGGCAACGGGAGAAGGAATTCCTAGAGAAACAGACTTTGAAGCCTAGTGGGAATTGATTGCAGGACTTTGACAGGACTGGGGGAAACAGAGACTCCACTCTTGGAGGGCACACACAAAGTAGTGTGCGCATCGGGACCCAGGGGAAGGAGCAGTGACCCCAGGGGAAACTGAACCAGACCTACCTGCTAGTGTTAGAGGGTCTCCTGCAGAGGCGGGGGGTGGCTGTGTCTCACTGTGGGGACAAGGACACTGCAGAAGTTCTGGGAGGTACTCCTTGGCGTGAGCCCTCCCAGAGTCTGTCATTAGACTCACCAAAGAGCCCAGGTAGGCTCCAGTGTTGGATTGCCTCAGGCCAAACAACCAGCAGGGAGGGAACCCAGCCCCACCCATCAATAGTCAAGCAGATTAAACTTTTACTGAGCTCTGCCCACCAGAACAACAGTCAGCTCTACCCACCACCAGTCCCTCCCATCAGGAAACTTACACAAGCCTCTTAGATAGCCTCATCCACCAGAGGGCAGACAGCAGAAGCAAGAAGAACTACAGTCCTGCAGCCTGTGGAACAAAAACCACATTGACAGAAAGATAGACAAGATGAAAAGGCAGAGGGCTATGTACCACATGAAGGAACAAGATAAAACCCCAGAAAAACAACTAAATGAAGTGGAGATAGGCAACCTTCCAGAAAAAGAATTCAGAATAATGATAGTGAAGATGATCCAGGACCTCGGAAAACGAATGGAGGCAAAGATCAAGAAGATGCAAGAAATGTTTAACAAAGACCTAGAAGAATTAAAGAACAAACAAACAGAGATGACCAATACAATAACTGAAATGAAAACTACACTAGAAGGAGTCAATAGCAGAATAACTGAGGCAGAAGAACGGATAAGTGACCTGGAAGACAGAATGGTGGAATTCACTGCTGCGGAACAGACTAAAGAAAAAAGAATGAAAAGAAATGAAGACAGCCTAAGAGACCTATGGGACAACATTAAACACAACATTTACATTATAGGGGTCCCAGAAGGAGAAGAGAGAGAGAAAGGACCCGAGAAAATATTTGAAGAGATTATAGTCGAAAACTTCCCTAACATGGGAAAGGAAATAGCCACCCAAGTCCAGGAAGCGCAGCGAGTCCCATACAGGATAAACCCAAGGAGAAACACGCCGAGACACATAGTAATCAAATTGGCAAAAATTAAAGACAAAGAAAAATTATTGAAAGCAGTAAGGGAAAAACGACAAATAACATACAAGGGAAGTCCCGTAAGGTTAACAGCTGATTTCTCAGCAGAAACTCTACAAGCCAGAAGGGAGTGGCATGATATACTTAAAGAGATGAAAGGGAAGAACCTACAGCCAAGATTACTCTACCCGACAAGGATCTCATTCAGATTCCATGGAGAAATCAAAAGCTTTACAGACAAGCAAAAGCTAAGAGAATACAGCACCACCAAACCAGCTCTACAACAAACGCTAAAAGAACTTCTCTAAGTGGGAAACACAAGAGAAGAAAAGGACCTACAAAAACAAACCCAAAACAATTAAGAAAATGGTCGTAGGAACATACATATCAATAATTACCTTAAATGTGAATGGATTAAATGCTCCAACCGAAAAGACACAGGCTTGCTGAATGGATACAAAAACAAGACCCATATATATGCTGTCTGCAAGAGACCCACTTCAGAACTAGAGTCACGTACAGACTGAAAGTGAGGGGATGGAAAAAGATATTCCATGCAAATGGAAATCAAAAGAAAGCTGGAATAACAATACTCATATCAGATAAAATAGACTTTAAAATAAAGAATGTTACAAGAGACAAGGAAGGACACTACATAATGACCAAGGGATCAATCCAAGAAAAAGATATAACAATTATAAATATATATGCACCCAACATAGGAGCACCTCAATACATAAGGCAACTGCTAACAGCTGTAAAAGAGGAAATCGACAGTAACACAATAATAGTGGGGGACTTTAACACCTCACTTACACCGATGGACAGATCGTCCAAAATGAAAATAAATAAGGAAACAGAAGCTTTAAATGACACAGTAGACCAGATAGATTTAATTGATATTTATAGCACATTCCATCCAAAAACAGCAGATTACACTTTCTTCTCAAGTGCGCACGGAACATTCTCCAGGATAGATCACATCTTGGGTCACAAATCAAGCCTCAGTAAATTTAAGAAAATTGAAATCATATCAAGCATCTTTTCTGGCCACAATGCAATGAGATTAGAAATGAAATACAGGGAAAAAACCGTAAAAAACACAAACACATGGAGGCTAAAAAATACGTTACTAAATAACCAGGAGATCACTGAAGAAATCAAAGAGGAAATCAAAAAATACCTAGAGACAAATGACAATGAAAACACGACGATCCAAAACCTATGGGATGCAGCAAAAGCAGTTCTAATAGGGAAGTTTATAGCTATACAAGCCTACCGCAAGAAACAAGAAAAATCTCAAATAAACAATCTAACCTTACACCTAAAGGAACTAGAGAAAGAAGAACAAACAAAACCCAAAGTTAGCAGAAGGAAAGATATCAAAAAGATCAGAACAGAAATAAATAAATAGAAACAAAGAAAACAATAGCAAAGATAAGTAAAACTAAAAGCTGGTTCTTTGAGAAGATAAACAAAATTGATAAACCATTAGCCAGACTCATCAAGAAAAAGAGGGAGAGGACTCAAATCAATAAAATTAGAAATGAAAAAGAAGAAGTTACAACAGACACCACAGAAATACAAAGCATCCTAAGAGACTACTACAAGCAACTCCATGCCAATAAAATGGACAACCTGGAAGAAATGGACAAATTCTTAGAAAGGTGTAACCTTCCAACACTGAACCAGGAAGAAATAGAAAATATGAACAGACTAATCACAAGTAATGAAATTGAAACTGTTATTAAACACCTTCCAACAAACAAAAGTCCAGGACCAGATGGCTTCACAGGTGAATTCTATCAAACATTTAGAGAAGAGCTAACACCCATCCTTCTCAAACTCTTCCAAAAAATTGCAGAGGAAGGAACACTCTCAAATTCATTCTGTGAGGCCACCATCACCCTGACTGATACCAAAACCAGACAAAGATACTCCAAAAAAACAAAACTACAGACCAATATCACTGATGAATATAGATGCAAAAATCCTCAACAAAATACTAGCAAACAGAATCCAACAACACATTAAAAGGATCATACACCATGATCAAGTGGGATTTATCCCAGGGATGCAAGGATTCTTCAATATACGCAAATCAATCAATGTGATACACCATATTAACAAATTGAAGAATAAAAACCATATGATCATCTCAATAGATGCAGAAAAAGCTTTTGACAAAATTCAACACCCATTTATGATAAAAACTCTCCAGAAAGTGGGCATAGAGGGAACCTACCTCAACATAATAGAGGCCATATATGACAAATCCACAGCAATCATTGCTCTCAATGGTGAAAAACTGAAAGCATTTCCTCTAAGATCAGGAACAAGACAAGGATGTCCACTGTCACCACTATTATTCAACATAGTCTTGGAAGTCCTAGCCACGACAATCAGATAAGAAAAAGAAATAAAAGGAATACAAATTGGAAAAGAAGAAGTAAAACTGTCACTGTTTGCAGATGACATGATACTATACATAGAGAATTCTAAAAATGCCACCAGAAAACTACTAGAGCTAATGAATGAATTTGGTAAAGTAGCAGGATACAAAATTAATGCACAGAAATCTCTTGCATTCCTATACACTAATGATGAAAAATCTGAAAGAGAAATTAAGGTAACACTCCCATTTACCATTGCAACAAAAAGAATAAAATACCTAGGAATAAACCTACCTAGGGGGACAAAAGACCTGTATGCAGAAAACTATAAGACAATGATGAAAGAAATTAAAGATGATACCAACAGATGGAGAGATATACCATGTTCTTGGATTGGAAGAATCAACATTGTGAAAATGACTATACTCCCCAAAGCAATCTACAGATTCAATGCAATCCCTATCAAATTACCAATGTCATTTTTTACGGAACTAGAACAAAAAATCTTAAAATTTGTATGGAGACACAAAAGACCCCGAATAGCCAAAGCAGTCTTGAGGGAAAAAAACGGAGCTGGAGGAATCAGACTCCCTGACTTCAGACTATACTACAAAGCTACAGTAATCAAGACAATATGGTACTGGCACAAAAACAGAAACATAGATCAATGGAACAAGATAGAAAAACCCAGAGATAAACCCATGCACCTATGGTCAACTAATCTATGACAAAGGAGGCAAGGATATACAATGGAGAAAAGACAGTCTCTTCAATAAGTGGTGCTGGGAAAACTGGACAGCTACATGTAAAAGAATGAAATTAGAGCACTCTCTAACAGCACACACAAAAATTCAAAATGGATTCGAGACCTAAATGTAAGACCGGACACTATAAAACTTCTAGAGGAAAACATAGGAAGAACACTCTTTGACATAAATCACAGCAAGATCTTTTTTGATCCACCTCCTAGAGTAATGGAAATAAAAACAAAAATAAACAAATAGGACCTAATGGAACTTAAAAGCTTTTCACAGCAAAGGAAACCATAAAGAAGATGAAAAGACAACCCTCAGAATGGGAGAAAATATTTGCAAACGAATCAATGGGCAAAGGATTAATCTCCAAAATATATAAACAGCTCATGCAGCTCAATATTAAAGAAACAAACAACCCAATGCAAAAATTGGCAGAAGACCTAAATAGACATTTCTCCAAAGAAGACATACAGATGGCCAAGAAGCATATGAAAAGCTGCTCAACATCACTAATTATTAGAGAAACGCAAATCAAAACTACAATGAGGTATCACCTCACACCAGTTAGAATGGGCATCATCAGAAAATCTACAGACAACAAATGCTGGAGAGGGTGTGGAGAAAAGGGAACCCTCTTGCACTGTTGGTGGGAATGTAAATTGATACAGCCACTATGGAGAACAGTATGGAGGTTCCTTAAAAAACTAAAAATAGAATTACCATATGATCCAGCAATCCCACTACTGGACATATACCCAGAGAAAACCGTAATTCAAAAAGACACATGCACCCCAATGTTCATTGCAGCACTATTTACAGTAACCAGGTCATAGAAGCAACCTAAATGCCCATCGACAGACAAATGGATAAAGAAGTTGTGGTACATATATACAATGGAATATTACTCAGCCATAAAAAGGAATGAAATTGAGTTATTTGTAGTGAGGTGGATGGAGTTAGAGTCTGTCATACAGAGTGAAGTAAGTCAGAAAGAGAAAAACAAATACAGTATGCTAACACATATATATGGAATCTAAGAAAAAAAAAAAGGTCATGAAGAACCTAGTGGCAAGACGGGAATAAAGACACAGACCTACTAGAGTACGGACTTGAGGATATGGGGTGGGGGAAGGGTAAGATGTGACAAAGTGAGAGAGTGGCATGGACATATATACACTGCCAAATGTAAAATAGATAGCTAGTGGGAAGCAACTGCATAGCACAGGGAGGTCAGCTCTGTGCTTTGTGACCACCTAGAGGGGTGGGATAGGGAGGGAGATGCAAGAGGGAGGAGATATGGGAACATATGTATGTGTATAACTGATTCACTTTGTTATAAAGCAGAAACTAACACACCATTGTAAAGCAATTATACTCCAATAAAGATGTTAAAAAAAAAAAAAGAACGAAATTGGGTCATTTGTAGAGATGTGGATGGATCTAGACACTGTCATACAGAGTGAAGTAAGAAAGAGAAAAACAAATATCGTATATTAACGCATGTATGTGGAACCTAGAGAAATGGTACAGATGAAATGGTTTGCAGGGCAGAAGTTGGGACACAGATGTAGAGAACAAACGTATGGACACCAAGGGGAGAAAACCGCAAGGGCGTGGGGATGGTGGTGTGCTGAATTGGGCGATTGGGATTGACATGTATACACTGATGTGTATAAAATTGATGATTAATAAGAACCTGCTGTATAAAAAAATAAATAAAATTTAAAAATTACAAAAAAAATTACCACGGCCGACAAAGCAGGGAAGTAAAAGCATCTCTTCTTGCAAAAAAAAAAAATTGAAACCCACTGATAACAGGCAACTGTAGCAATACTATTTTTGCTATATTTAAAGTATACGAAATTGATTTATTGTTTATTGCTTGAAATACTTAAAATACTGTTTAAAATACTTAATAATTAGGAATAAGTAAGGAATTTTCAGAAGAAAATGTTAGGAAATATTTTTAGTAGTTTGAGAATAGTCTTTATAAAAACAAAATGTGTAAACAACAAAGGAAAAGGTTGATAAATTCAGTGGTAGGACGTTTATCAAAGTACTTAATAAAGACTGTGAAACATCAACATGATACAACCATTTTAGTAAAGATTGGGTCAGGCAAGAATTATCAATAGAGGGACTTCCCTGGTGGCGCAGTGGTTAAGAATCCTCCTTCCAATGCAAGGACACGGGTTTGATCCCTGGTCTGGGAAGATCCCACATGCCGCAGAGCAACTAAGCCTGTGTGCCACAACTACTGAAGCCCTCACACCTAGAGCCACGCTCCGCAACGAAGAGTAGCCCCTGTTCGACGCAACTAGAGAAAGCCCGCGTGCAGCAACGAAGACCCAACGCAGCCATCAATCAATCAATCAATCAATCAATAAAACACTAAGAGTCGTTTCATATTTTTTTAAAAAAGAATTATCAATAGATATTAAATCTAGGAGGATATCTGTATGAAGAACATGGTCTTAAAGTATCTCTCCATAGGCCCTTTATTTGTTGCAAGGGATACTTTTTTAGAAAGGCAATTATAGAGTGGAGAAATGGAATAAAACCCTGACCAGGTGATTAGATGATTCTAATGATTAGATGATTCATCACCAAAGAGGGGCAAATGGACATTGTGTGTAGTATTTTGCCCTGGAATGTAACCTGAATGGAATCACTAGAAGACATCAGACAAACCCATAATGACGAATGTTCTATTAGGAAAAAAACATGGGGAGGGAGCAGTATTCTTTACAAATGTCAAAGAAAGGCCATGGAAATGTTCTAAATTTAAAGAGGCTAAAGACACATGACATGTAAATGCTATGCTCGACCCTAGACTGGATCCTCTACTGGAGGGAAGAATGCCATAAAAGAATTATTGGCTTAAATTTACTAAAGTAAATTGTAATTTGTAATTGTACTGTGGTTGTATAAGAGAATATCTCTAGTCCTAAGAAATACACACTGACTTACTTAGGGGTAAAGGGCCATCGTGTATATAATTTACCCTCAAATTGTTCAGGAAAAGAAAGTGTGTTTATATATATGTGTGTGTGTGTGTGTGTACATATATGTGTATATATAAACACATACATACAGACATACACACACACAGAGCAAGTGCGTGTGTTTGAGTACACAAAAATGATAAAATGAATGGGGCAAAATGTTAGTAACAGGTGAATCTGGGTAAAGGGCACACTTACATGTTCTTTACACTATTTTTATTCTTGCAACTTTTTTTGCAAGTTTGAAATTATTTCAGATAAAACCTTTTTAAAATGTGAAGACAGGCCACAAACTGTAAGAAGATATTTGTAAGTGTATAAGCAAGACAACTAAAATGCAAAAAAAAAAAAAAAAAAATATATATATATAGGGAATATATATAGGGAACTCCTATAAATTAATAAGAAAAAGACAAAACCCATTTGAAAAATAGGCAAAAAACACAAACAAGGATTTCATAGAAGAAGAAATATAAATGGTCACTTATATGAAAAGATCCTTCTTATTAGTTATCAGGAAAATGTGATTTTAAAACTGCAATAAAATAACATTTACATTTACTGGTTTGGCAAAAAATCGTAAGACTGACCATACAAACTCTGCACATTGTTGGTAAGAATATACAGCAGTAGGAACCCTTAAATATCATTGGTAGGAATGTAAATTGGTATAGGCACTTTGGAAAACTTTTGGCATTATCTTGTAAATTTGAATATACACATATCATCCAATCCATGATTTCACCTTTAGTTGAAATTGCCCTAGGAAACCTCTTGTCTGTGTATATTAGGAGACATGTAAAAGCATTAATAGTAACACCGTTTGAAATGGCAAAAAACTTGATATAAGCCAGTTTTCCAGTTTATTGACTGGAGAAGTGGGTAAATCCATTGTGGTATAATCCTACAATGGATTACTATATAGCAGTGAAAAAAGAATGATCTACAGCTACACACATCAATTTGTGTGAATTCTAATATTGAGTGAAAAATGCCAATTTTTCAGAATGCAGAACATATATAGTATGATATCATTTTCATAAAGTTAAAAACCAAGCAAACAGCATATTATTTAGGGGACACATATATATGGTTAAATATAAAGAAAGGGAATGATAAAAAAATATTCAGTTAATTAGAATGGGATTAGAAAGAGATATTCAAGGAGTTTTAGTGGTATTGTTGGCAGTGTATTTATTGAGTGGAGGATTTACAGAGGTTAATTTAATTTTTATGCATTATAAACCTACATATATAAGCCTAGGAAGTCATATGTGAATTATTAAATCTAAATAAGAGAAGTTTTTAAAGAATAATTCCATTCATTTGTTAACAAAAAATATATTGTAATACCTATTATGTGTCAGATACTGTGCTAGGGATGGAAGAGACATCTGTGAACTTAACAGGCTGAACCCCCTGGCCTACCTGATAGAATTGTGTACATCTGTCACCAAAAGCTATATATAAGAATATCCTTAGCAGCAGTATAATAGCCAAACTAGAAACAATGGAAAGGTCCATCAATAGGAAAATGGGTAAATAAAAGTGGTATATTTATATGTATTTGGAATATTATGTAACAATGAGAATGAATGAACTAGACTATATGTAATTACATAATGCCAAGTGAAAGAAGTCAGGCACTTAGCGTATAATTTCATTTATTCCAAAGTTCAAAAACAGGCAAAATTAATCTTAGTGTTAAAAGTCAGGATAGTGGTTTCCCTTGAGAGAACAGTGATTCTAATGATTAGATGCAAAGGGGAACATTTCTCAACCTAAATGATGATTTGATGGGTGTGCTCACTTTATGGAAATTCATCAGGCCCTGTAGTCATGATGTGTGTCCCTTTTTTGTACATATATTTTTCATTTGACTAAAACGGTACTTACTTACACAACAACAACAAACCTGCCTTTATGGAGCTTAGATTTTCCTGGGAGGATACAAACAGGTAATGTACGTAAATGATAAATTAGAAAGGGATAGGCGTTATAGAGAGAAATAAAGGAGGGAAGGAGAGCAACGAGGTAAAGGTTGTAATTTTCAATAAGGTAGTAAAGAAAACCCCTCCTGAGAAAATATCTTTTGGTAAAGATTGAAGAAGTTGAATGACCAAGCCATGTGGCTAATTGGTGAAGAACATTCCAGGCAGAGGGAACAGTAAGTGCAAAGACCCTGAGGTAAAAGTAACCTGAGCAAGTGCGGGAAGTGGTGAGGTCCCTTTGTAGACCATGTAGACCATGGTCCTTATAGACCATGGTAATGACTTGGCCTTTTACTCTAAGTGAGATGGAAAACGAAGGAGTGATATGATCTGACTTAAGTTTTAACAGGATCACCATGGTAACTGTATTGACAATAGACCATGGGCGGCAAGGGGAAGCAGGGACACTAGTTATGATGCCACTGCAATAATCCAGGCAGAAAATGATGGTGGCTTGGACCAAGATGATAGTAGTAGAGGCCATGGGAGGTGGCTGCATTGCAGATAATTGTGAAGGTACAGCTGATGGTTTACTGATAGGATGACTCTAACATTTTTGGCCTGAGCAGTAGAAGTATGGAGTTGTCATTAAGTGTGTTGGGCAAGGATTTGGGAGGAACAGGTTTTGGGGGGAAGATCAGGAGTTTGGTTTTGGACATATTAAGTTAATATATATTATAGGTTTTCTAGGTTCACTATATAAATAGGAACAGGTAAGTGAAAATTTTACAATTTATTTTAGTCCTATGTTAATTTGTGTTAATATATTATAAATATAAATATCCTTAACATAGAATTGCAGACTGAACTTAGAATTTGAAATCTTTGATTTCTTAAGGGTTAGTGTGATTTAGTAAACTGGAGTTCCCCTTTTACATAACACCCTAGAAAGTCACAAAAAAAGAAATTATTTCAATTGCCATAAGCACTGAGAATCATACTTAAATTGCCATATATTCTTTTTAAAAAATATTTATTTATTTATTTATTTAGGCTGCACAGGGTCTTTGTTGCAGCATGCGAGATCTTTAGTTGCAGCATGTGGGCTTCTTTTTAGTTGTGGCATGCAGGATCTAGTTCCCTGACCAGGAATCGAACCTGGGCCCCCTGCATTGAGAGTGCAGAGCCTACCAGTGGACCACCAGGGAAGTCCCTGTCATATATTCTTAATCAGTGGGACAGATATTGATATGCTTTTACTTTTCGGAATAGAGCTAACTTTCATTGGTTATTCAAGTTAGTGAGTCACAAAAAACTCCATTGTTCTCCTGATTCCAATTTTGAATTTAAATAACTCGGGCCCTACTTTCCCTGCTAGGTGTTTTTAGAATGAAAAATGTTAACTTATTCTTCATTGCTACTGTAATTGAAGTGTACTATAAAGAAAAGATTGATTTTCTTTTTTAGCAGATGAGAACCTGAAATGATAGTGGTTAATCGGCAGCATTAAGATTCATTCATTCATTCATACATTCATACATTCATCCAACTAACATATCTTAGAGCTTTTAAAGTGGTGCATAAGACCCACTTTCATAACAGTCTAATGTGGAGAAAATTATATAACACAGATGCGGAGACATGTTCAGAGAAGTTAAGTGATTTGACAACAGTCGCAAGTCTCCGTGAGTGGGAGAGCTGGAGGTTCTTATATAGAGGTTCTTTTTTCTTTTTTTTAATAAATTTATTTATTTATTAATTTTTGATTGCGTTGGGTCTTTGTTGCCGTGCGCGGGCTTTCTCTAGTTGCAGCGAGCGGGGGCTACTCTTCGTTGCGGTGCATAGGTTTCTCATTGCGGTGGCTTCTTTTGTTGTGGAGCACGGGCTCTAGGCATGCGGGCTTCAGTAGTTGTGGCGCACAGGCTCAGTTGTTGTGGCTCGTGGGCTCTAGAGCGCAGACTCAGTAGTTGTGGCGCATGGGCTTAGTTGCTCTGTGGCATGTGAGATCTTCCCGGACCAGGGCTTGAACCCATGTCCCCTACGTTGGCAGGTGAATTCTTAACCACTGCGCCACCAGGGAAGTCCCTTACATAGAGGTTCCTGATAAAAAGGAATAAAATAGATTTTTACTTTTTTTCCTGCAAGAGGCAATGTGATTCCTCTGTCTCTGGGGCCCTGGCTCAGGGTCCTGGTTTGTGAGGTACAGGCTGGGCTTATATCACTAAGGCTGCATCATTTCCCCCTAAGCTACTTTAGAGACTCCAGGCTAGTTAGTAGTCTGAGGTCTCCTTACTCATTAAACTACTTATTCCAAAGCAGTGAATATTCAGTAAGCTAATTAAAATTTGTAAGTAAGATTTCCTTATTAAAAAAATCTATTAAAATAAGAAGAAGCCTGTTAAAATAATAATTAGAGCAGGAAAAAAAAGATGACTATCAAATTACAGTATCTTTTTCAGCTATCCATTAAAGCTTTTTCAGTTACTTTGGCAGTAGATAGAAGGCAGAAGTGGATTTCTACTGTAAGTATGCAATTGGTGCACTGGAGACAAGTTGAAGGACAATGGCAGCTATTTTGTTAAAGTGGTTCTTTCACACTGTCTTAAAAGAAGGCTGCAGACCCTCTGTTCTGTAAAGTCTCTGAGTGTGTGTCCTAGTGGAGGTGCGACATCATTAAACAGTGTGCAAAGAACAAAGGAGCAGGTTGTAAAAAGATGAGAGCTTTGAGGATATTGTAACACACGTACAGATAAGGCATATCTGCAAGATTTAAAGAAAACAGGGGAAGCCTCTGATTTTTTGGTTGTTATTGTCCTCCTCTATAAACAAACAGCACCATGGTTAGCTTGGTGCCTAAAGCTTGCTCCAGGGATGTCAGGTATTATATTTACTTTAGGGAACCTTTTTTGAGGGCATCTCTAATACTCGTTGGATATGATACCCAACTAAGGATAGAAAGACTATTTGCAGATTAGATGTAGTGTTTTTTGAGTTTTCCTATCAAGAAGAAGCCATATCAGAATCATGGTCCCTCAGGTTTTTGTCCCCTTCACCTCCTTGTCTGTTCTTTCCCTTTGAGTATTCCTGTCAGCCTCTCCTCCTGCCTGTCCGTCATCATTGCATCTCACCTTTCCATTTCTTCACTTCTGTGGTCAGACCAACAGGCCAGTATATCAGTCGATTCCAGCAGAAAACAGATGGCACACTCAAATTAAAATAATTTGAGGAGAGTTTAATAAAGCGACTATTTACAGAAGTGTGGGCAGAGTGTAGGGAAACCACAAAGGATAATGCTGGTACTGCTTGGTTCTGTTACTACCACTTGGCCTGAAGAGATAAGGAAAATTATCAGAACCCAACCAAGACATAGAAGCTGTGTGGAGAAGGCCAGTAACTGAGACCTTAAGTAAAGTCAGTATTACAGTGAGGAAATCAGGGGAACAAATACTCTGACCTTGCTTTCGTCTCTTCTCATCTCCTACCAGTGACTTCCTTTGGCCAGAAGCCCGAGGGCATATAGGTCAGCCTCTTGGGGCCCAGAGCAGAGTGAGAGTAGGTAGGGAGGAGTGAAAAGAGGAAATACAGTGTAGCCCGAAGGGCAAAGACATCTGATCAGAACCAGCTCTGAGTTCAAGCCTCCTGGCTTCCCACTTTTTTCGACTCTGTGGTATTCCCACCCAGGAGATCTGGCATTCTCCAGAGATGCTCTTGGGCTTCCTTTGTTCTTGTCTTTTGGCTTCTCTTCTCCTTTCTTCTGTCAGCTTATGTGGAGAGCATATTACTTTTCTAAAACAAGTATGGATTTTGAGAGTAGAAGCTACATACAGTATAAGTAAGTTAATTTGATCCATCCAAAGGTACTTACCAGGACTTGGGGCTGTTTTCCTAATTCACTCAACAGGCACTGAGTGCCTACTTTGACTAGGCACTGTGTTTGGCACTGTGGCAAAGAAAGGTGAATGAGATAAGGTTCTTTTCCCTGAGAAATGTCAAATTTCTTGAGGGAGACAGACAAATGTGTTGTTGACAGGATACCAAAATTGTCTGGGGGACTGTACTGGTGCATATGGGTGCCATCTTGGAATATGGTATCAGGAGGGGTTTACTGAGGATTAGGAAAGTACCCCCAACTTAATAGCTCTGTGACCTTGGGCAAATCATTTAACCTTACTATGGTTCATTTCCTCATATGTATAATTTGTATAAAAATAGCATGTACCTCATAAAGTTATGGGAGTTTCAGTAAGAAGATATATGTAAATCACCTAGGGGAGTGCTTATCCAAGAATGAGAAAAAATATAATAATAGTTATTATTATGCTGTTTCTCCTGCCTGGGATGGTCTAATCCTATACCCCCTACACATATGTGTAAACATTTTATTAATTACTGCTCTTTCAAAGCTCACTTCAAATATCAATTCCTCAAGAAAGCTTTCCTTGAACTTCCAGTTCATATCCTCCATTATATATTCTCACAGCTTCTCATACTTTTCCTTGATAACACTTACCACAATTGTAACTAAATAATGAATTGTTTAGTGTTGTTCCTCTGATAGATGGGGAATTCCCCATTGATTGGGACTGTGGTCTTATTCAGCACTATATCCTGAATGTCTAGCAGATGTATAACACATAGACACTCAATGAGTATTTGTTGAAGAAATGACTTAGATAGAAAGTCAAGCTGGAGCCTGATTGGGGAAGGTCTGCAATTATGATGTTTAGATGTTTAGATGTCTGTAATTATGCCTACAGTTATGAGGTTGAGCAGTTTAGATGTCTGTTTTGCATTAACTAATTAATTATACAATAGTCATTCAATGAGTGATTTCTGGTCATTGTGCTACATGTAACAGTGACTACAATAGAGGTTCTGTCCTCGTGGAGCTTACATTCTAATGAGGAGAGAAGGATAATTTATATATATATGTATATATATATATACATACATAAAAAATATTTAACTATATATGTTCTATATCTTATATTTTAATTATAAATAATAACATACATATATATATATAAAATGCCATATGGTAATAAGTGCTATGAAATAAAATAAGGGCAATACAGATTTCTGGGTTTGGGTGATGTGAGCAGATTTATGAAAGAGAAATCTAGCACCAATGTGTAAGGTCAGTTTGAAGGGGAAAACACTAGAATAAGAGCGACTACATAGGAGATTAGTAGCATAGTTTAGGAAAGAGGTGGTGAGTATTCAAATTAGGCCACTGAAAGTGGAAAACGGGGATGGATTTTAAAATTATTTTGGAGATAGGACTGATATTTTGGAGATTGGGTTAACAATTGGATACGGATGCAAGAAGGAAAGAGTAATAAAAGACAGTGGAGGTTTTTAGCCTAGATAATTGATGTTGGCGATATTATTAATGGATATAGGAAACACATGAGGAAACGCTGGGAGCTTTTCTTTTTTCTCTTTTCTTTTCCTCTCTATAATTTTTTTTTTTTTTGGTTCTTTATAGGAAATGCTGGTTTGATGGAGGGGAGATGAAAGATTTGTGGTAGTTATGCCAGATTTGCATTGCCATCAGGATCCCAGTTGGGAAGTGTTCAGTTTGGAAATATAACTTAGGAGAAAGGTCAAGTTTAAAGATTTAGCTTGAGAGTCATTCACTTAAATTCATAGTTGAAGGGATGATGTTGCTCAGGGAATTTGCAGATAAGAAGAAAATAAGGCCAGGGGTAATGACTTTTCCATGGGTTGTTTGTCAATTCTGAGAGGATGACTAAGAGGTTAACCTGTGCTTTTGACAACTTTGAAGGGCTGAGAAGGCAGGAATTGGTGTCTAGGTATCTAGGACTTATCAAGGAAGGATACCTTGTTTCCCTTGCTTTGTGTTAGGATTTATATTGATACTGTCAGAGCTACATCCTAGTAGTAGGGGTGTATTGGAAGTACATAGACCCTCACAGAGACTGTAATTCTGTTTCAGAATACCTCAGTCCTTGAATTGGATTGCTAGTCCTCAAAGGTGCCTGGACAAAGCAAATATAATTTTTTTGTGTGTGTGTGGAGAAAGATAGCATTGTTCTAGGCTTCAAGTTGTTTCTATAAACAAAGCAAATAAAACATTGGGGACACAATCAGAAAAAAATCAAACAGACCTACGAGAAGACATAACAATATATACTGAAACCAGCAGAAATGACAGACAATAGGAACAGATCCACAGAACTCTAGAAAATAGAAGGATCTGATATGGACTGTAAAATAGTATCATATATATATATATATATCTCCAAGGAAATAAGCAAACCGGAGAATTTTGTCAGAGAACTGGAAACCATAAAAAAGCTCATATGGAAATATTAGAACCAAAAATGCAGTAACCAAAATTAAGAATTCAGTGCATGGGTTTTAAAGCAGGTTAAACATAGCTGAAGAGAGAATTAGTGAACTGGAAGATGGGTCATAAGAAAATGAACATGCTGAAGAATGGAGAGACAATAGGATAGAAAATCAGGAGAGAGAGTAAGGGACATTGAGGATACAGTAAGAAGTCTAACAATGTAATTGTAGTCCCAGAAGCAAACATAATAGTGGGTCAAAAACAATATTTGAAATATAAAGGCTGATACCTTTCCAAAACTGATGGAATACTCTAAGCCCTAGATTTATGAAAAGGTACAGTCCCAAAAGAAGATAGATAAATAGGAATCCACAGTGAACACAGTCAAAACAAAAGCAACCAGAGGGGAAAATAAGAGTGGCCTCAGAGGAGTAGTAATTAGGCTGACCACTGATTTCTTTTCTTTTTTTTTAACATCTTTATTGGAGTATAACTGCTTTACAATGGCGTGTTAGTTTCTGCTTTATAACAAAGTGAATCAGCTATACATATACATATATCCCCATATCTCCTCCCTCTTGCGTCTCCCTCCCACCCTCCCTATCCCACCCCTCTAGGTGGTCACAAAGCTCCGAGCTGATCTCCCTGTGCTATGCGGCTGCTTCCCACTAGCTATCTGTTTTACATTTGGTAGTATATATAAGTCCATGCACTCTCTCACTTTGTCCCAGCTTACCCTTCCCCCTCCCCGTGTCCTCAAGTCCATTCTCTACGTCTGCGTCTTTATTCCTGTCCTGCCCCTAGGTTATGCAGAACCTTTTTTTTTTTTTTTTAGATTCCATATATATGTTAGCTTACGGTATTTATTTTTCTTTTTCTGACTTACTTCAGTCTGTATGACAGACTCTAGGTCCATCTACCTCACTACAAATAACTCAATTTCGTTTCTTTTTATGGCTGAGTCATATTCCATTGTATATATGTGCCACATCTTCTTTATCCATTCATCTGTCAATGGACACTTAGGTTGCTTCCATGTCCTGCCTATTGTAAATAGAGCTGCATTGAACATTGTACATGACTCTTTTTGAATTATGGTTTTCTCAGGGTATATGCCCAGTAGTGCGATTGCTGGGTTGTACGGTAGTTCTATTTTTAGTTTCTTAAGGAACCTCCTACTGTTCTGCATAGTGGCTATATCAGTTTACATTCCCACCAACAGTGCAAGAGGGTTCCCTTTTCTCCACACCCTCTCCAGCATTTATTGTTTGTAGATTTTTTGATGATGGCCATTCTGACTGGTGTGAGATGATACCTCATTGTAGTTTTGATTTGCATTTCTCTAATGGTTAGTGATGTTGAGCATTCTTTCATGTGTTTGTTGGCAATCTGTATATCTTCTTTGGAGAAATGTCTATTTACGTCTTCTGCCCATGTTTGGATTGGGTTGTTTTCTTAATATTGAGCTGCAAGAGCTGTTTATATATTTTGGAGATTAATCCTTTGTCTATTCATTTGTTTGCAAATATTTTCTCCCATTCTGAGGGTTGTCTTTTCGTCTTGTTTGTAGTTTCCTTTGCTTTGCAAAAGCTTTGAAGTTTCATTAGGTCCCATTTGTTTATTTTTGTTTTTATTTCCATTTCTCTAGGAGGTGGGTCAAAAAGGATCTTGCTGTGATTTATGTCATAGAGTGTTCTGCCTATGTTTTCCTCTGAGAGTTTTATAGTGTCTGGCTTTACATTTAGGTCTTTAGTCCATTTTGAGTTTATTTTTGTGTATGGTGTTAGGGAGTGTTCTAATTTCATTCTTTTACATGTAGCTGTTCAGTTTTCCCAGCACCACTTATTGAAGAGGCTGTCTTTTCTCCATTGTATATTCTTGCCTCCTTTGTCATAGATTAGTTGACCATATGTGCGTGGGTTTATCTCTGGGTTTTCTATCCTGTTCCATTGATCTATATTTCTGTTTTTGTGCCAGTACCATACTGTCTTGATTACTGTAGCTGTGAAGTATAGTCTAAAGTCCAGGAGCCTGAATCCTCCACCTCCGTTTTTTTTCCCCTCAAGACTGCTTTGGCTATTCGGGGTCTTTTGTGTTTCCATACGAATTGTGCAGTTTTTTTGGTCTATTCTGTGAAAAATGCCATTGGTAGTTTGATAATCTGTAGATTGCTTTGGGTAGAATAGTCATTTTCACAATGTTGATTCTTCCAATCCAAGAACATGGTATATCTCTCCATCTGTTGGTATCATCTTTAATTTCTTTCATCAGTGTCTTAGAGTTTTCTGTATACAGGTCTTTTGTCTCCTTAGGTATGTTTATTCCTAGGTATTTTATTCTTTATGTTGCAATGGTAAATGGAAGTGTTTCCTTAATTTCTCTTTAAGATTTCTCATCATTACTGTATAGGAATGCAAGAGATTTCTGTGCATTAGTTTTGTATCCTGCTACTTTACCAAATTCAGTGATTAGCTCTAGTAGTTTGCTGGTAACGTCTTTAGGATTCTCTATGTTTAGTATCATGTCTGCAAACAGTGACAGTTTTACTTCTTCTTTTCCGATGTGGATTCCTTTTTTTTCTTTTCCTTCTCTGATTGCTGTGGCTAAAACTTCCAAAACTATATTGAATAACAGTGGTGAGAGTGGGCAACCTTGTCTTGTTCCTGATCTTAGTAGAAATGGTTTCAGTTTTTCACTATTGAGAACGATGTTGGCTGTGGGTTTGTCATATATGGCCTTTATTACGTTGAGGTACGTTCCCTCTATGCCTACTTTCTGGAGGGTTTATATCATAAATGGGTGTTGAAGTTTGTTGAAAGGTTTTTCTGCATCTATTGAGATGATCATATGGTTTTTATCCTTCAGTTTGTTAATATGGTGTATCACATTGATTGATTTGTGTATACTTGCATTCCTGGGATAAACCCCACTTGATCATGGTGTACGATCCTTTTAATGTGCTGTTGGATTCTGTTTCCTAGTATTTTGCTGAGGATATTTTCATCTATATTCATCAGTGATATTGGCCTGTAGTTTTCTTTCTTTGTGACATCTTTGTCTCGTTTTGGTATCAGGGTGATAGCGGCCTCGTAGAATGAGTTTGGGAGTGTTCCTCCCTCTGCTATATTTTGGAAGAGTTTGAGAAGGATAGGTGTTAGCTCTTTAAATGTTTGATAGAATTCACCTGAAGCCATCTGGTCCTGGGCTTTTGTTTGCTGGAAGATTTGTAATCACTGTCTCAATTTTGGTGCTTGTAATTGGTCTGTTTATATTTTCTGTTTCTTCCTGGTTCAGTCTCTGAAGGTTGTGCTTTTCTAGGAATTTGTCCATTTCTTCCAGGTTGTCCATTTTATTGGCATATTGTTACTTGTAGTAATCTTTCATGATCCTTTGTATTTCTTCAGTGTCAGTTGTTACTTCTCCTTTTTCATTTCTAATTCTGTTGATTTGAGTCTTCTCCCTTTTTCTCTTGATGAGTCTGGCTAATGGTTTATCAATTTTGTTTATCTTCTGAAAGAACCAGCTTTTAGTTTTATTGATCTTTGCTATTGTTTCCTTCTTTTCTTTTTCATTTATTTCTGATCTGTTCTTTATGATTTCTTTCCTTCTGCTAACTTTGGGGTTTTTTGTTCTTCTTTCTCTAATTCTTTGGGTGTAAGGTTAGGTTGTTTATTTGAGATGTTTCTTGTTTCTTGAGGTAGGATTGTATTGCTATAAACTTCCATCTTAGAACTGCTTTTGCTGCATCCCATAGGTTTTGGGTCGTCGTGTTTTCATTGTCATTTGTTTCTAGGTATTTTTTGATTTCCTCTTTGATTTCTTCTTGGTTATTTAGTATCTATTGTGTAGCCTCCCATGTGTTTGTATTTTTTACAGTTTTTTTCCCTGTAATTGATATCTAGTCTCATAGCATTGTGTTTGGAAAAGATACTTGATATGATTTCAATTTTCTTAAATTTACCAGGGCTTGATCTGTGACCCAAGATATGATCTATCCTGGAGAATGTTCCATGAGCACTTGAGAAGAAAGTGTATTCTGTTGTTTTTGGATGGAATGTCCTATAAATATCAATTAAGTCCATCTTGTTTAATGTGTCATTTAAAGCTTGTGTGTCTTTATTTATTTTCATTTTGGATGATCTGTCCATTGGTGAGAGTGAGGTGTTAAAGTCCCCCACTATGATTGTGTTACTGTCGATTTCCCCTTTTATGGCTGTTAGCATTTGCCTTATGTATTGAGGTGCTCCTGTGTTGGGTGCATAAGTATTTACAACTGTTATATCTTCTTCCTAGATTGATCCCTTGATCATTATGTAGTGTCCTTCTTTGTATCTTGTAATAGTCTTTATTTTAAAGTCTATTTTGTCTGATATGAGAATTGCTACTCCAGCTTTCTTTTCTTTTTTTTTTTTTTTAATTTTATTTATATATTTATTTTTGGTTGTGTTGGGTATTCGTTTCTGTGCGAGGGCTTTCTCTAGTTGCGGCAAGTGGGGGCCACTCCTCATCGTGGTGCGTGGGCCTCTCACTGTCGCGGCCTCTCTTGTTGCGGAGCACAGGCTCCACACGTGCAGGCTCAGTAATTGTGGCTCATGGGCCCAGCTGCTCCGCGGCATGTGGGATCTTCCCAGACCAGGGCTCGAACCCGTGTCCCCTGCATTGGTAGGCAGACTCTCAACCACTGCGCCAACAGGGAAGCCCTCCAGCTTTCTTTTGATTTCCATTTGCATGGCATATCTTTTTCCATCCCCTCACTTTCAGTCTGTATGTGTCCCTAGGTCTGAAGTGGGTTTCTTGTAGACAGCATATATATGGGTCTTGTTTTTGTATCCATTCAGCCAGTCTATGTCTTTTGGTTGGAGCATTTAATCCATTTACATTTAAGGTAATTATTGATATGTATGTTCCTATTACCATTTTCTTAATTGTTTTGGGATTGTTATTGTAGGTCTTTTCCTTCTCTTGTGTTTCCTGCCTAGAGAAGTTCCTTTAGCGTTTATTGTAAAGCTGGTTTGGTGGTGCTGAATTCTCTTAGCTTTTGCTTGTCTGTAAAGGTTTTAATTTCTCCGTCGAATCTGAATGAGATCCCTGCTGGGTAGAGTAATCTTGGTTGTAGGTTTTTTGCTTTCATCACTTTAAATATGTCCTGCCACTCCCTTCTGGCTTGCAGTTTCTGCTGAAAGATCAGCTGTTAACCTTACGGGGATTCCCTTGTATGTTATTTGTTGCTTTTCCACTGCTGCTTTTAATATTTTTTTTTGTATTTAATTTTCGATAGTTTGATTAATATGTGTCTTGGCATGTTTCTCCTTGCATTTATCCTGTATGGGACTCTCTGCATTTCCTGGACTTGATTGACTATTTCCTTTCCCATATTAGGGAAGTTTTCAACTATAATCTCTTCAAATATTTTCTCAGTTCTTTTTTTTGTCTGCTTCTTCTGGGACCCGTATAATTCGAATGTTGGTGCGTTTAATGTTGTCCCAGAGGTCTCTGAGACTGTCCTCAATTCTTTTCATTCTTTTTTCTTTATTCCGCTCTGCAGTAGTTATTTCCACTATTTTATCTTCCAGGTCACTTATCCGTTCTTCTGCCTCAGTTATTCTGCTAGTGATTCCTTCTAGAGAAATTTTAATTTCATTTATTGTGTTGTTCATTATTGTTTGTTTGCTCTAGTTCTTTTAGGTTCTTGTTAAGCGTTTCTTGTATTTTCTCCATTCTATTTCCAAGATTTTCAATCATCTTTACTATCATTATTCTGAATTATTTTTCAGGTAGACTGCATATTTTCTCTTCATTTGTTTGGTCTGGTGGGTTTTTGTCTTGCTCCTTCATTTGCTGTGTGTTTCTCTGTCTTCTCATTTTGCTTAACTTACTGTGTTTGGGGTCTCCTTTTCGCAGGCTGCAGGTTCGTAGTTCCCGTTGTTTTTGGTGTCTGCCCCCAGTGGGTAAGGTTGGTTCAGTGGGTTGTGTAGGCTTCCTGGTGGAGGGGACTGGTACCTGTGTTCTGGTGGGTGAGGCTGGATCTTGTCTTTCTGGTGGGCGGGACCATGTCCGTTGGTGTGTTTTGGGGTGTCTGTGACCTTATTATGATTTTAGGCAGCCTCTCTGCTAATGGGTGGGGTTGTGTTCCTGTCTTGCTAGTTGTTTGGCATAGGGTGTCCAGCACTGTAGCTTACTGGTCATTGAGTGGAGCTGGGTCTTAGCATTGAGATGGAGATCTCTGGGAGAGCTTTTGCCATTAGATATTACGTGGAGCTGGGAGGTCTCTGGTGGACCAATGTCCTGAACTCGGCTCTCCCACCTCAGAGGCAGAGGCCTCACACCCAGCTGGAGCACCAAGACCCTGAGCACACAGCTCAGAAGAAAAGGGAGAAAAAAAGAAAGAAAGAAAAATAAAGAAAATAAAATAAAGGTATTAAAATAAAAAATATTAAAAATTAAAAAGGAATAAAAAAAGAAAAAAAAAGGAAAGAAAGAAGGAAGAGAGCAACCAAACCAAAAAACAAATCTACCAATGATAACAAGCACTAAAAACTATACTAAAAAAAACAAAAAAACAAAAAAAAAGGGACAAGCAGAACCCTAGGACAAATAGTGAAAGCAAAGCAATACAGACAAAATCACGCAAAGAAGCATACACATTCACTCTCAGAAAAAGAGAAAAAGGAAAAATATATATATATTGTTGCTCCCAAAGTCCACTGCCTCAATTTTGGGATGATTCGTTGTCTTTTCAGGTATTCCACATGTGCAGGGTACATCAAGTTGATTGTGGAGATTTAATCTGCTGCTCCTGAGGCTGCTGGGAGAAATTTCCCTTTCTCTTCTTTGTTCGCACAGCTCTTGGGGTTCAGCTTTGGATTTGGACCTGCCTCTGCGTGTAGGTCGCCTGAGGGCGTCTGTTCTCCTCTCACACAGGACGGGGTTAAATTAGCAGCTGATTAGGGGGCTCTGGCTCACTCAGGCCGGGGGGAGGGAGGGTACAGAATGCAGGGCGAGCCTGTGGTGGCAGAGGCCGGTGTGACGTTGTACCAGCCTGGGGTGCACCGTGTTTTCTCCCAGGGAAGTTGTCCTTGGATCACGGGACCCTGGCAGTGGCGGGCTGCACAGGCTCCTGGGAGGGGAGGTGTGGATAGTGACCTGTGCTTGCACACAGGGTTTTTGGTGGCTGTGGCAGCAGCCTTAGGGTTTCATGCCCGTCTCCGGGGTCCACGCTGATAGCCGCGGCTCACGCCCATCTCTGGAGCTCATTTAGGCAGTACTTTGAATCCCCTCTCCTTGCGCACCCCGAAACAATGGTCTCTCGCCTCTTAGGCAGTTCCAGACTTTTTCCCGGACTCCCTCCCGGCTAGCTGTGGTGCACTAGCCCCTTTCAGGCTGTGTTCTCGCAGCCAAACCCAGTCCTCTCCATGGAGTCTGAACTCTGAAGCTCGAGCCTCTGCTCCCAGCCCCCACCTGTCTCGGCCGGCAGGTGAGCAGACAAGCCTCTCGGGCTGGTGAGTGCTGGTCAGCACCGATTCTCTGTGCAGGAATCTCTCTGCTTTGCCCTGTTCACCCCTATTGCTGCACTCTCCTCTGTGGCTCCGACACTGTACCCAACAACTGCAGAATACATATTCTTTTGAAGCACTTGCAGAACATTTTGAAAGTTAACTGTATTTTGGGCCATAAAACACCTCTCAATAAATTTTAAATAATTTAAATTAGAGTATATTTTCTGAGTACAGTGAAATTAAACAAACAAAAAATCAGTATCAAAAAGATAAGTAGAAATTCCCATGTTTGAAAATAAAGCACTGTATTTCTTAATAACTCATGGGTTAATGAAGCCCCAGTGGAAATTGGAAAATATTTTAACTGATAATGAAAATACACCTATCAAAATTCATGGTATGGGAGTTCGCTGGCAGTCTAGTGGTAAGGACTCCGTGCTTTCACTGCCAAGGACCTGGGTTCAATCCCTGGTCAGGGAACTAAGGTCCCACAAGCCGTGTGGTGTGGCCAAAAAAAAAAAGGAAAAAAAAAATTCATGGGATGCAGCTAAAGCCATGCTTAGAAGGAAATTTATAGCTTTAAATATTCATATATATGTGTTTTTTAATACTATGTGTATACAGTATACATAGAGTAAGAGGGAAGGCTGAAAATCAGTGAGCTAACGGTCCATCTCAAGGTATTAAAGGAGAATAAATTAAACCCAAATAAGTGTCAGGTAACTGGGTTGAAAATCAACAGAGAGGGACTTCCCTGGCGGTCCAGTGGTTAGGACTCGACACATTCATTGCCGTGGGCCAGGGTTTGATCCCGGTTCAGGGAACTAAGATCCTGAAAGCCATGCAGTGCAGCCAAAAAAAAAAAAAAAAAAAATCAAGGGAGAGAAGTTCTCAAATACTGGTATAAATAGTTTCCTTTTCTCCCTCTTGACTTCCTAAAGTTATATGTTTAGACTCTTGCCCTCCAGATACAGCAGATTCTCTATCAAAACTAAGTGTTGTTCCTTGTGTTCCATTTAGGCAGTGGTACTATCCTTTCATACCACTTATTTTTAGAAATTGGGACTTTAACTCCAGATGACTGTACATTCAGTATAGGAAGTACAGAAACAGACTCCACTCTACCACTACTAAGTAGCAGTGTGACATTGAGCAAATCATTTAACCTGAAGTTCCCATTTTTTGACTTGTAAGATTAGGATAATGATAATTTCTTCAGAGGTTTGAAGGCTAAATGAGATCATGTACGTAGACTGCTGTTACAGGGACTGGTGTATAATGAGTGCTCAATAAATGCTAATTTGTCATGCATTCAACCAGAGATTTCTTGCTGGGTATGTTGTATATATAGAGCCTCATAAAGTTTCCAGAAGAAAGAGGGAACAGACGCTCTGACCACCGGCAAACTAGTGTGCTAGCAGCCCCTAACCCCTAGGTTTTCACAGGCTTCGTAAAGGTGAGAGCCAGAGTGGGCACAGGGTGTGGGTCAGGGGTGAGTGGGGTTGTGTCTGTTCTTACACTCTGAGTAGACCTACGCTAGGTGTATTCTTTACTCTAAAAATGCATGTGGTTCTTTATAGTGAGAATTGTGTGTGTTGAAAGGGTAGGACACCTTTTGAGGATAGGTATTCCTATTTTAAATAGATTCAGTGAAATTTTCTCGATTTTTAAAAAGAAAACTGGTGTGTGTATTTGGTAGGGAGAGGTATTTGAACATGTAAGGGTTTCTATGAAAGGCTTGACTATAGGATTTCTTTACATAGGACACTGAATACATTTTGATAATTTCAGTTACAGGAAGTAGATTTACATGAAATTTACCTGGACAAAAAATCTGTTCCATTGTTTTTTAGAGTGCTCTTGAGTTTTAATTCTGGGACGCTGATGTGTTGCCTTCGGAGATGGCTCTATCTCTCAGTGCAGCTGATGGGAGCCAGTTTCACAGCTGTGATGTCAGTGTTTCAAAATCTGTCGAAGAGGCTTTCCATGGAGGCCATAGAGGAACCTATTCAGTTGTACACCTAACACATTTTTTATTTTTTAATGAGAGAAGTAATTTTAAAGGAAAAAATCTTTAACTGAAAACATGCTTTGGGGTAATTTAGAACCACCACTCAGCACGTGTTTTAGGGAGATGAACGGTGTCATTTGTTTTTTTGTGTACTGTGGCCGCGAGGCTGACGTTTTATGTACTTTTGCAGATGAGCCTCCTTGTGAATGTCACGAGCAGTTATCAGTCTATCATGTATAGAGTAGAAAGGGCAAAGCCAAACTATAAGGGTGTCAGTACATTATGGCAATAAAATTTTTCACAGCCTCAAATAAAAACAAATACAGTACTTGACAAGTGAATCTGTTTTAAATTATTTCAAATACTATGGAAACGGAATTTCTGTTTGTTTAGTTCTCTTATTATTAGAATTGAATTGTGTTTCAAAAGTTGGTTTTCAAGTCAGTTGTTCAGAATTTGGAACTTACTTTCTAAAAAAAATTAAAATGGTCTGGATTATTGGGCTAGCTCACATTTTAACCATAAAGGAGCTGAAATATTTTACACTGAAAAAGTAGGCTATACTTTGGTAGCCCTAGCCATTTAATACAATGGAAAATAAATAAAATCGAATAAACAATTTAAAACATTTATGAAGAATATTAAGAAAAAACAAGTTTTATTAGACAAGGCATAGTGGGAAAAGCACAGGAAAGACTGTGACCCTCAGGCAAACTACATAAACTTTCTGACCTCAGTTTTTACATCAGTTAAACTGGGTCTTTGTGAGGCTAAATGAGATAATAATGTGAAGTTCCTGGTACAGTGGCTGGCTCTAAATTAGCTCTCTGTAAGTGGCTGCTGTTATAAATATATGTACAGGTAGGATCCAAACCCAGGTTTCCTACAAATTCTAGATCCACTGCCTTGTCCTGCACGTGGCTGTGTTGGGGCAGGAGCGAGGAGGGACATGGAGGCAGGGGTAGTGCTGTCAGCTGTTTGTGCACAACCCGCAGGTGCGTGGCAGACAGGAGCTCTTGGTCAGGTGTCACCCTCCTGGGAGGAAGTTTATGATGCTCAGGTGTGCAGGGGAGCAATCCCTTTTCCCTTCTCTCACTGCTGCTTAGTCCCCACTGCCAGAACCCTGCCAGCACTGGGAGTAGGACAGGTTCTCCCAGAATCCAGAACTCCTGTGGAACGGGTGTCCTGACCTTAGTGATGACAGGAAGCCAGCATAACCTGTAGAGGGTTTTGTTGTCGTTGCTCTTGTTGCTTGTTTGTTTTAAGAAAAGGGAGAGCTAACACTTACTCGGTGCCTAGTACATCCCAGGCACAGTTCTGTGCCTTTTTTTTTTTTAACATGTTATCTCATTTACCATTCTTGACAGCCCTGTGGGGAGAAGGCATCGTTATCCCATGCTATAGACCAGGAAAAGAGAACTTAGATGATGTTGCTGGACTAAGGTAACACAGCTAGGAAATCAGAGAGCGGGGATTCACACTCAGGTCTGTCTGGCTCTCAAGTGCCCTTTGGGTTCTCAAGGGAATGCACACGTGTGGTTATCTACAGTGTGTCCAGCCTTTCTGTCCTTACGTAAACTTCACTGGGTGTGCACCCTTGGGAAGGAGAGGAGTGGAATGAGATTTAGTTTATTAACACCATTAAGTTTAAAAATTGAACAGTATCTGGCTTCCATCCCTCATTTCAAATTGAATCACATAATGGGGATGAAAACATATTGATTAGAGAGAAACTATTTATTAGAGGTAAAATTGTTTACAATGTAAATAAGCTACATGTTCCATTATACACAACTTGGCATTTCAACGTTTCATAATCTGTTGCATTTAATTAGGCACAGTACATAAAGTATGTATCACAAGTAAACATGGGAAACACAGTGGCAAATTTTTCTGATTTGTGCTTCATAAATGTTCAGTTTGCTAATCTCATTCATGATGTTTTAGTGTTAGCTGCTGCTTTTCCAAACAAGTGCTGATCCTCTCCCTAACGTATTTTATGCAAGGAAGCAAAACTAAGGATGAGCTCTAAAGTTCTGCACTTCTGCCTCTTAAAGATTAAGTCGTTAAGTAATAATTTTTCTCTTTTATTTAACATTGTTATTAAAATGATAAATAAATGTAGTGATAGAATTTGAAATGTAAGATATAATTAATGCTCATTAATAAATTGGCTTTCAGTGACTGTAGAGACATTGTAGATGGTTTAGCTTTTTAATTTGAACATGGCATTTTTCTTAAAGGCAAAGCAATCTGGGAAACTTTAGTGGCTTGAGATTTACAAAGTGTCTGATTTTAATTATTTCAAGAATTCTCTGGCCTGCCAACGCCATCTTCCAGATAGAATACAGGAATGGGATTGCTGATTCCTGCAGCTGTGTGGGCCAGTATGCTGGCACTTAATACTCTTCAAGATTGCTAAATAACTTCCAAGTGCTTTTTTTTTTTTTTAAGAAGATTGGTTACTTTTTTCACTGAAAAGTACATTTTCTTTTTGTTGAAAAGTACCTTTTTCTAATTAAAAAAAAACCACAGTACTTGCTTATCTGAAATCAATTTGGATAATATTTGAAAACACACAGAAAAACACAAAATTGGAAGTTACCTATAAACCCACTCTAAAAGATAATCACATATTGGTACGTGTGTCCTAGTACTTTTTTTGTATGCATACTTGAATGTGTATGTTTGTGTGTGCACACCTGTGTATGTCTATGTGTAAGTATTTTTAACCCCTCCAAATTCTCATGCTGTGTGCAGAGAAAAAAGAAGCCCTTTCCTCCTCTTTACAGTATATTGTGAATATTTCCCACATATCGTTTTCTTCAACATTTTTAATCAATGATTATATTCCATTATACAGATGCGCTATAAATTAACTTCTCTTTTTACTGTTGTAAGTAGGACTGTGGTGAATCTCTTTGCACATATAATCTCTAAATATTTCATCAAGATAAATTCTTAGTAATGCTGAGTCAAAGTGTATGTATATCCATATTTGCTGGCATACTTTACGGAAAGCTTATGCTAAATAATAAGTAAACTGTATCTACCCCTTTCTGTTTATTTCTTTAAATGTTTTTGATTTCCTGAAGCTGACAAATTTGTTCTTTGTTGAGCTCCAAAAGGCCACTGTGACACATCATTGTGATTGCCTGAGTGAGCCTTGTTTTTATAGCTGAAGGTCTTTACTAGATACACCCCATCCAAGGGGCTCCCACATGTACTCATACAAAGAAGTTAATGCAACTAGAATTAGCCTGCTCACTTAAGGGAGCAGTCTTGAACTCAGGTGCACATGCTTCACAAAGTAGCTGAAGATTTTCCAGAGGGTACAAGGGCATGCATGGTTTTAAGGTTATTACTGGTCAGCTTTCCTTATGTGTGTGTGTGTGTGTGTGTGTGTGTGTATATATATATATACTCCTTCCTGAAATCCACTTGCCTCAGAAAACTGCTGTGGTAGTAGCTCATGTGGCTGTCCTTTTCCCTCTTCCCCTTTTCCACTTGCCCTTTTCGCAGTTTAGGAAACGGATAGTCCCAACCCATTGCCCCAAAGTCTGAGACCCTCTCTGGTTCCCAGCAAGGGATTGTGTGAAATATTGGTGATAACCAAACCTCCTTCAATCAGCACTTTATAACCCAGCACCCCTCTGATTAAGAAATGCATGTGTTAATTCTGTATTGAAGAATGTGTTCACAGTATTCAGTAGTTTACAAATAATTTAGTGAATCAGAATTAAAGCAATGTTCCCCTCCAAAGTACTCTCAGTAACTTCATAAGGGGGAATTTCAAGGCTGATAAATATAGAACTTTTAATAATAAAGTGTTGTTTCAACTATTAAAAAAAAAATACATGTGTGATAAAACCTTAGTTTTGATGGTCAAAATAAGTATTATCAAAATAAGTATTGGTATTGCTTTGATTAATTTTAGACTAACTGTGATGATAGCTTAATCCAGAAGGATATGTTAAACATGTAGAGCATTATAATTATAGTAAATAAAAAGAGTTTAAAATTTTCAATTTCCATATATTACTTTTGTAGAGCGTAAAAGTATATTGCATTAGGATAATATGAGCGGGAAATGAAATGGAAATGCGCTTCCAACACAAAAGAGAACACCGCATTTTTGACTATTAAAGAAAAACGAGTTTATATATTTTTAAAATGGATAGTGGGTATCAAATTGCTTTGCTATTTATATTTGGTTGGATACATTTTAAAGAATAACATTACAGTTTTATTTTAAAATGTCAACATTTATGACATACTGAAATAACATTGTTTACAACTCTATAAACTTATAATGAAAAATTGTAGATGCCAACTTAAAAAATGTACAAAGGAGAAAAAAATGTGTGAGCAGATACCTGATTTTTTTCAACTTTTTTAGGCAGTATTCCAGCAAAAAGGGTGACATGGGACAGGCACCTAAATGGGAAGGCTGCCTCACCTGGCCTCAGGTGGCCTCAGGGGAACGTTCCCCACAGTACTTCCTAGAAATCTCAGGCTCCCCTCCCTTAGTGAGCCCTGGCGTGGTGGAGGTGGTGAGATCACCTGCAGAGCCCTTCTTCCGGCTTTCCCTTGCATGGAGCACTCTCCCCTTCCCTGTACCTTAGCCAGAGCCTGCCGGTCCCTCAGGTGCTTTAGGTCCCTCAGGCCTGGTACCCATGCCTCCTCCCTCTCTCTCGGCTCCCTTGTTCTCCACAATGAAAATATGCCTCACTTGTTAGACCTCCACCAGACGTCACCTCTTGCAGAAACACTCCTTGATTCCCCTTTCCTCTTTTCCTTTAGAATGGTTTCTCCTTCCTCTTTCACTATAAAAGAGGGGTTCAGAAGTTAAGGGAAAAGGGAGTTAGGTTAGAAAGTAGAATGATTCTCTGGAATCTTGGAGAGGTCCAGGTAGAGGGAGGCAGTGGCTTATGTGTTTGGCTTGTGTCAACAGAGCTTCTAGAGCTTTGTACCTCTGAAATACGGAGTCTCAATAAAAATACTGTTGAATTGAAGCTGAAGTCCAGTTCAGGTTTCACCTTACCTCTGAATTCTTAGATTTCCCAGATCTGCTGGGACTTCTCTCCTTCCAAATTCCTTGTGTACTTATAGTCTATTCTGTACAGCTTGGTGTGTCATCATCACCATCCTGCAATTTTTGGTAATTATTTTGAGTGTCTAGCATTGTTTTTATAATCAAATTGTAAATTCTAGGCAGGTAGAGGTACCTGTTTATTTTTTCATCTCCCCATGGCACCTGCTATAGCACTGGCCATAACAGATACTCAATAAACATATCCCAGTTCATTGTAAAAAAGGAAAAAAATTGATGAGGTGTCCTGGGGTTGAAGTATGGATATGTCACACTTCACTGTATGATTTTGGACCACTTGTGTATAGTCTAGATCTCTTGATTCTTCATTGATAAAACATAGGTGGTAGTGATAGCTAATAATATCAGGTAATCACTATGGGCTAAAATCATTAATGTACGTAGCATTTCTATGAGGAAGATATATTACTACTCTTATTGTTCTCACTGTATATGAGAGTAATATAAAGTACTAAAATAATCTGCCCAGGGTAACTAATAGTAAATGGCAGTGTGGATTTGAAACCAGACCCTGAGTCCCAAGCATTTACCCATCATGTGATACTGCCCATATCTGATGTATCTACCTCAGTTAAAGATTCTAAGTGAGTAGAAGGTTCTGGGTATCTTTTTGAAAAAGGTAAAAAAGTGACACAAAAGTTGAATTTAGTTACATATTTGGAAAACATTTTTACTTTTTTCCCCGAGCTTTATTGAAATATAACTGAAACATAACATTGTTTAACGTATACAAGGTGTTGATATGATACATTTAAAAATTGCCAAATAATTACTGCACAGTGTTAGTTACCACCTTCATCCCATCACATAGTTACCATTTCTTTTTCCTAGTGAGAACATTTAAGATGTACTCTTTTAGCAACATTCAAGTATGTGATACAGTATTATTAGCTATAATCAACCCCTGGTAACCTCCAG
>NC_045790.1:106835406-106912906 GCF_009873245.2 Balaenoptera musculus
GCTGGCCTGTGTGTGTGGCACATACGTGCACACAGTGACCCCCCCCCCAGGATGGGACAGTGTGTGGGCTGTTGCAGGCCAACATTGTCTTCCTCATGTGGCTCCCTTGCCAGGGCTCTCTAGCTTTCCCTGAACGGGTGAGTGCCATAGTTTGAAGAATGAGAGTTCTATTTCCAAAGCAATTAAAGACTTGGCAGAGATGGTCAACTAGCATGCCCACTGGTGTAAATTGGGTTGGAGGGCTTATACCACTCCTTATTTTTCCTCAGGGTCCCTAAATAGCTGTTCAGGATGAAACAGTGACCCACCCCGCCAGATACCACAGCAACATGCCCCTTTGACACATTACTAAGAAATTATTAAAAAGTGTTGTTAAACTGTTACTTTAACAGAAGAGAGGTCAGAGCCTTTTATATAGCAAGTGGGTACCTATTCATAAATTGCTGTGTGGGTTTTAGCTGCTTCTTTATATAGCTCAGCTCCCAGGTGCCTGAACACTCAATGTAACTATAGGCAGTGAGTCTTGCGCCGAAGTTTCACTGTCAATGAAATGTGATGAAATCTGCCTGTTGCCAAGATCCTCCTTAGAAATCTCTTCCATTTGCACTGGTTGACATCATAGGTAGTTTGCAAAAGAAATAGGTATGTTCTACCTGATGAAATCAGCCACTGATTCTTTATTTGCATTTGACCTTATTGGAATTGCTTGAGTTTTCACATCGTGACCTTCTCACATGTTAACTGGCACAACTTAAGCAGCCATCTTGGCAGACATACAGTATCTTCTAAGGCAGGAGACAAAGGGGTTTTTCATCCATTGTTAACTGATGTTACTCTTTTTAGCACACCAAACATGATTTTACTGTACAGCTGCCAAAATTGTTCCAGACCCCAAAAGAATAAGTCGTTCTTTCACAAGCATTTCTTATTATTTACCTAACTTAACAAATGTTTCCTTTAGTTTTTCAGCTCCTTTTCAGGGGACTAGTCATTTATATGTTAATTGGTATACACCAATTGACTATTTTTTATGAACAGTGCTCCCAGCCATTTTAGTGTTACTGGGGCCAACTCCAAGAAGTGGTCTTATTCCAAGAGTGTTGAGAGGTTTGCCAAAAGAGCAAGTGAGCCTCTGCACCATTCTGCATCATCCCCAGGATGTGATCACAGGCTAGGAATTGAGTGATTCCTAGCCTATTCCAAGGTCTCCTTTTGGTGTCCTACAGTTATTATTGGAAGTTTGATTTTTGTTCCTCTCTTTGAACCTCGCTTCCCCTTACTCATATCCCTGTGATTTGTAGGTATCCAACTGGTTTGGCAACAAACGAATCAGGTACAAGAAGAATATCGGCAAGTTTCAGGAAGAAGCCAATCTCTACGCTGCAAAGACAGCCGTGACAGCTGCACACGCAGTGGCCGCAGCCGTGCAGAACAACCAGACCAACTCGCCCACCACGCCAAATTCTGGTGCGTACGGGCGCTCACTCCCTACTCAGCTCAGGCAGCCTTATGCCACAAACCCCTGTCCCACAGACCAGGAAACAAGAGCCATACTGGGGACACAGTGGACTTATAAAGGAAGATTGATATTAAAATGCAGACTTGTTCTTGGGGTGGGTGAATGACTGGATGGCCAGAGCCTGTAAACCCACTATTCACAGTGAGTGCCACTATGTACTGTTAGATTCTAGAACTTTCACACTTAGTAGTGTTTTTTAATTCAGCAGTTAAGCCAAGTGCTATCACTAATGATTATTTTCACTATATTGTTCCATGTGTCATTTTAAAATCAATAGTGGTCTGTCAAAGAACGAGTGAAATAGAAGTGGGAAATTTACCTGTTGCTGTGAGTAATGAAGCTGGTATGTTGGGGTTAGGACAGCAGGGCTTCCTACCTGATGTAGCTGCAGAGTCGAGTCTGCTGTCCTTACATCTCCTTAGCACCTGTGCTGACTTGGTAGGCTCAGCATGTGGTTAGCTGATCCGGACGTGGTTAGCCGCGAGGGGTATGGTACTTAACACATGGATGCATTATCTTGGCTGCTCATACAATACGTTTTGGCCAGATTTTATGAGGCATTTTTTGATGGAGTTGGAAACATCTTAAAATTAGAGGGAACTTGAGTAGCAATGAAAGACGTGCAGCTAGTCCAAACAGATGGACTTGAGAAGCAATTCAAGGGACTTCTCTAAGGAGATAGTTTAAATATATCTTTAAAAATTCAGAAAGTGAGGGGTTTTTTGTTTGTTTTGTTTTGTTGTCTTCTTCCCCCCACCCCCCAAGTTCTTTTTAATGGAGCGTGGAAACTGATGAAAGTTAGGCAGAGCGTATGGCTTAGAAAGAGCTTCAGAAAAATGTTTCTTCTCTGGGTAATTGTCCACCATGACAGTTAATGATGGTGAAGAGCTCACTTAATGACCAAGTCCTGGAGATAAATGAAAACAAGGGGATGGTTCCAGGCCAGCTGCTGGGTGTTTTTCTGTTTGTTTTGATTCTCTCTGTCTTTCATATTTGGGCTTCCCCATTAATAGGACTTTCCTAGATGCAAAATGAATCACAGGACCTAACTCCTTGCAGTTATTCTCCGTCCTCTTAGATCTAGAAATGCTTTATGTTGTACACAACCTTTCCCTTCTGTACCTTTTCTCCTTTCCCTGCCTCTAGGTCTTTGAGGATTATGTGTGTAGCTCTCTGTTATTCAGCTACTTAACTCTTTCCTTTCCAGGTTCTTCTGGTTCTTTTAACCTCCCAAATTCTGGGGACATGTTCATGAACATGCAGAGTCTGAATGGGGATTCTTACCAAGGGTCCCAAGTCGGAGCCAATGTGCAATCACAGGTAGGAGAAATGCCCCAGCTGGGGCCTTTCTAGCAGGGTAGGGTTTGGGCTCAAAACTCCTGACTCTCAACCCGTGGAAGTGGTCTGCACACCGTGCAGACCCTGTGCTGGGTGCTTCCGGACGTGACCATCTGCCCCACCATTTAATTTAATGAGAAGTCAAGTGAACAGTGACTTTGGATGATTCAAACCTGATAAACTTTGTGAATGCATTCGGCTCTGGCTTGAGCTCATGGAGAGGGGTTGGGTGCATATTACTTTTGTAACAAGATAGAACAGAAAAATTGTGTGTGCCAGTGTGTGTATGCTTTTAAAATATATTACTCTGTTTCATTTCTGTATTTATTTTTTTAAGTCAGAATACAAAAACCTGAGTTCTTAAAGTATATTCCAGGTTCACCTCTTTTCCTCATCCTCTTACTGGAAAGCAGCTACTTGTTTTTATGCACGTGGGAGTGTGTGTGCGTGTGCGCGTGTGAGAGGGCGAGCCAGTATACATATTTATAAGTAGTTTCACCCACAGCCATGCTCATTTGGCTGGTGTAGATGCAAAGTTTGCATGGCCATGAAGATGTTGTTGTTTGGCTGGCATGAAAAACAAAGATGTGCGATTTTAAATATGCAAAGAATTGTTGAAATTCCGCCAGTCACATTTGATTGATAAATTTGTCTTTCATTCAAGATGCTAAACCCTTGTGGCACACATAATTCAAATTGTTTCCTTTTGTAAGTAATGATGTTTTAATAGATTTGGGATGATGAATTTTGTTTTGTCTCACTTCTAGGTGGATACCCTCCGTCATGTTATCAATCAGACGGGAGGCTACAGTGATGGCCTTGGAGGAAACTCACTGTACAGTCCACATAATTTAAACGTGAGTACTCTGGGGAACCAGATTTGAAGAGCTGTAGGAACAGCGTCAGGTAAACAGTGGCTAATAAATAAATTAATGGCCATTTTACTTGGCTTCTCATCTTTTTGGCAGGTGGGGAAGGCAGCATTTTTAGTGTACTTTTATTTTATGAACCTAAACACTGATGTTACCTTCATGCCATTAGAAGTCCTCACAGAGGCCCAGGGTGGCTGGCATTCTGTCATCAATAGAGACTTAAGCATCAGCCCATTAAGATGCCATCTCCCACTGGCCGTGCTGTGTTCCAGGGAGATGGTGAAAAACAGGTCATTTATCTTAGACTCGAGCAGCAGGAAAAATTCCCAAACACAGCTCAGGTGAAGGGGAGGAGGGCCCCAGACAGATCAACAAACCAAGCTAAACAAAGACTCCTGTTCTTAAGAGTAACTTGCTGTATTGTCAATGTGGGATGCAAAACACGTTCAGCATTTTCCATGGCTTCTCAGTTGTTAAGTACGGAGGAAATAATTTTAACTTTAGTAACCAATTGACCAAAACTTCACTTTCCCCCCACCCTGACATGGATGGAAAATAGCAAACGCACAGCACCTCAAGGGGAGCTGCGGCGACTGGGTCCCCAGGGTGGAGTGGTGGACAGAATCTGGGACTCCAGACTAGGGAGGAAATGAACTGCCCAACACATGGTAGTAGAGTCAGAAAGAAAACAGACAGAAGTCTCCCTTTTTGGGGCCTAGCTTTCTATGAGAGTAAATATTAATGATTTAAAAAGTGATTGAGGATGTTCAATTGTAAAAGGAAAAAAGGACCATTAAATACTCAAATCTTTTACATTTGAAATGTCAAATCTTTCTTTTTGGGTTTATAAATAACTCGTAATAACCCACAACAAACCACATAAAAAGCCTTTTAGTTGCATTTCTCCTTTTTCATTTAAGTGTTTTGAAATGCTTCAGAGAATGTGCGATATCCTTATCAACATGATAAAATATGAAACTGTGATTGCCTGCAGCATTTTACAGACATGAATTCCATCTTCACTGATGAGGCTTGATAAGGCGCTGTTGTATAATACAGTGCATAATCTCAAACCACCAGAGTAAGGATTAATTTATTTTGAAAAAAAGAATGCTTGCTGACAACCTCTCCTCCAGCTGCCACGCTGGGTAAAAATATTGTACATTTGTTGTTTATAAATTTGGATAAAAGAGGAATGATGTTTACTTCAGATGGAATATCTTTAGACTTGTATCTGCGTAAGAGTTTTTCTTTTTCTAAGTAGATTTTCATACCTGAGGGGTGAGAACAGCTTACCTATTAGATAGAGGAGAGGATTTTTTCGAGTCCCCACAAACACACACGCGCTTGTCACCATCCAACCTGCACAGCTGAGGCTTTGAAGATCAACTGCCATAGCTTTATATTTTTTCCTAACCTGGATTTGATACACCTAAAGCCTGGAAAATCCTTCTCCCTTTGGCTCTGGTCATCTCTGTGTGGTTGTTTGGTCCCTCTCTCTCCCCCCTCCCCACCATTTCCCTGTGGACCTAGAGGGAGGAAAGGTGCTTTATATGCAGGACTGTGCAGTCAAGCCGAAGACAGGGTTCCCTAAGAACAGCATATTGGGAGAAGGAAAAATTCCCAGCCCAAGGCTGGGCGAGGAATCTCAGTAGCCTCGCAGCACAGGCCTAAAAAGAAGACATTTTGGTTGGACTCGTAGAACAAGTTGCAGATGGATGTGAGGGAGTCAGGGGGACCTTGTGCCCCTCACTGGCACTGGTGTGGGAGGTCTAGGTCTGGGGGCGGCACAGCACGAGGCTGGTCTGTGCCGCAGGCACTGGGTGGCAGCCAGCTCACCCTCGCCTTCTCTCCAGAAAGGCCCGCCCCGTCACTTCCACTCAGTGTTCCCCAACTCACAAGCCCAGCACCTCCCTCTTCTTGACTGACATAAAAATATGTAGCGACAAGCTGTCTGCCACAGCAGAAATCTGATCAGACATTGATTTCAGCAATTGCCTCTATAGGCCAAGACATAAGGCAAATTTGTTTCTGAGCACTGTTACTGCGGATGCAGGTCTGAGGCAGGAAGGGCCAGTGGCATGTGAAGAGCCGTAGCAACATCCCGAATAGGAGCCCCAGTTACAGATAATTGGAATCCAGATTTGAATAGTGTGCGCTCCTCCACAGTTCATGCATTTTCATTCTGCAAGATCCTATTTGGAGGGAAATTCTGGCCTTCATTTTCCAAGGGTTATAGTAGCTGGCTGTCAGTCTTGTATAGAAAAGGGGCCGGGGGTGGAGGGGCTTCTTCTCTATGGAAACGAGGATTAAGCTGGGTTGAAGTTTATACTTTGTGGAGCCCAAGGTCTTGCCAAAGCATTGCATTGAGCTTCTCCACTGCTCCCTTCTTATAAGATTTTTTTTCAAGTCACTTGATTTTTATCAGCAAATCAAAGGCCGAGCTTCGTGCCAGCTTGAGACCAGCTGAAGCCCTCCTTCAGCGTGCTGATTTATTGCCAAGTCTTTACTTGGTAGGATGGATTTGTTTTACATGCATTTAATCCCACTTTAACACATGCTTCAAACTCCTGCCAAAGTGGGTTTAGAAAATACATTTTGCTAATGCATCTTTGCTCTCATGTTGTCATCGGGGTATTTTCAGTTGGGGAGGAGAATTAATATGTAGACGTGCACCCGTTGAACTGTGCTTCTCCTTTCAGGCTAATGGAGGCTGGCAGGACGCAACAACTCCATCTTCTGTGACTTCTCCTACAGAAGGCCCAGGAAGTGTGCACTCTGATACCTCTAACTAATCTCTGGTAACACTCTTCCCTGAGCTGACACGCCTTGATAAGTGCGTTCAGAGCAACAGGAGGAAAAGGAAAGCGTTTTTGTAGCCCACCATCTACAGCTTTACTGTAAAACCTTATTAGAGAACTTGGTAAATCTGTTTTTTAAGGAATCATAATCATTTGTATTTATACTTAAAAACACACAATGTTAAAAAAGCACTTTATCCAATTAGGCCAAGATTTAACATTGTTGACAGTCCTATAGCTATTTTATCATAATTTATTATCAATATTTTACATTAATGGTTTCTCACTTGCCAATTACTTGGCCTTAAGGGTAAAAAGTACAATATATGCTAAACCTCAATTGCTAAAGCAGATACAAAGACTCACCTCACCTAAATTGAACTTCTTGCATATTTCCATTGCAGACTTTGATTGTCCTTCTTTCATATCACTAATGGAGTTGGAATAAAGGAGCTGTTTGGCTACCTGTTAATGATGGTTGTGTTTAAGAATCTTCCTCGTCACTCTTGGGTTTCGATCTCTTATGTTATAATTAGATCAGAGACCGGTAGCATCTTTTCTCTCTCTGAAAGCACCAGTGCCCAGAGTCTGCTCGGTAATTAAATTATGGATCCAGATTGTTTTGAGAGCTGAAGATACTTGCTGCTGATAGAGGTGACCGCGAGATCCGTCTGGGGTTTTATGGCGTGCACTGGGTGCTGCACAGACTTGTCAAGGTTTGCTACGTCCTCTGGGCATTCACAAAGGCCCTGCTCTCTGGAGTGTTGTATATAGTGTAGCAAAAGAGTATTTATACATCTCACCAATCAAAACACAGCTTTATTACCTCATGCGAACTCATACAAACCAATAGAATTTCAACATGTTCTGTAGCTTAGAGTGCTCACTTACTACCTCTGAACAATACTCACGCTGTAGTTTGTCTCTTTCTTATCTTTTTGCATCTGTAATTAACTCTTTGTTTCCCTTCATAAAATGTAATGTACATTGTAATCTTTTAAAAGAAAAATCAGGGTTGCATTTGCAACTTTTAAAAAACCGAGAGTGGAAACATTGGGTCTTAAATTAACACAGGATCAGTAAAACTGTTGTAAATACTAAGAAACATTTTGAATGTTCTTCATCTTGTTACTAATCCATGCAAAAAAAAAAAAAAAGCGATGACTAATTGTGATGCATTCAGATTTCAGTATTCAGTACTGTATATTTCACCCTGTGTAATGGGGCCCCCTCTCCTTTCTCTCTTTTTGTATTGTATGCGATTCTGAAACTGATTGAGTCATGAAAATAATTTGTGGCGGTGATTCTAATGTATTAAAAACGTTTCGTGTTCCTTTCTAACTGGATTACACCCTGGATTGAAAAAGTCTTCCTCGTGGTAGTTATATGTAGTTTCAAACATGAATAAACTTTTTGCTTTCATGATTAAATGTTGATGCAATTTCTTACCCCACCTGGTGAGCTAGTCAGTGCAGGCAGAGGAGAAGGCCTGCCCAGAAGTGAGTCTGAGCATGTAAACGTGTCGCCTGTCAGAGAGGGACTCAGAAACGAAGGTGAGGCTGAGAGTGGCCGACTACACTCTCTGCAGGCTCCCAGCCAGCTCCTGGACCACCGTCACATGTCCTCACTTGACACTTAACGCTCTGAGAATACCACAAGGAAAATATCATCCCCATTTTCACAGATTAGGAAACTGAAGTTCATAAAAGTAGATGCCACAAGGTGAAAGACCTAGGATAACAAGGGCCACGCTTGGAACCCAGGTCTGTGTGTGTCCTTGGAGCTGACACTCTCCTGACTTAATGATGCATCCAGCATCTTTTGGATGGAAAGACCTGTTTGGTAATTTTTAAATAATTATCAGTCTTGTCACATTCACCTCCTTGCTTTCATAACTTCTGTGAGATACGGGTTAAGAACAAGCAAAAGTTTGTCCCAAAAGAGTGAGCTTCCAAGGCCATAAAAAAACCAAAAAGCCACAACTTCTCATAACATACCTTTGAAAACTAAACTTATAAAACGTAAGACCAACTAGAAATTCTTTAACCAGATTAAATATTGTTTTTGTTTTATTCACATTGTCAGCAACTCCATGTATTTACATGTACATCTGTCGCTAATATCTAAATCTTTGTAATAAAAGAAGTCAATAGCAGGTAATTGGCCTGTTTACTGTATCTCGAGGAAATTGACTCACAGGAAATCAGATTAATGTTAATCAGTTGCAGCAAATGGTCTCTGATAAATACAACTGTTTTACTATTTCAGTTGGTAAAACAAGGTCTAGGGCCACCATTCCCATTAATCTTGAGGCAGTTACACTTTATAAAATAGATTGCCCTCCAAAGCTGTCCTCCCTCACACGGGCTCTCAGCCTGCCTGTAGGAATCTCTCCCATGGCTAAGTAGTTACTTGAATGATTCAATTAGCTTATGGGTCAGCCTTTCTTATCTTTGTACATAAAACAATTGCTATGCTATGTGGTTTTGCAAAAATATCCTGTGAAAACCAGACACACATGCACACACAAATACATCTTCTTTAAAGTCCAGAAACACACACTTCCTAAGAACCACCTCAGGTCTCCTCTCAGGCCAGCCTACTGAGAGAAGCACATACCGGTGTTTGCTGGAGATTCACACGATGAATCTTTCCCTTGAGGGAAAGATGTGAATATAAGGCTTTATTCAGAGGAGGTCTCAATAAAAACAGTAATTCCTTTCCTAGAAGCTAATTTGGGAGGCACTTGTATATAATTCCCTTCTGCTCTTCAGTACCTCTCTAGCAGAGGCCAGCGGCACCCGCACTTCATAGATAAGGAAACTGAGGCATGGCTCGGACCCCAAGGCTCTTAGGTCTCCCTCTAAATTGGGTGAAATGTGTTGATTTGACAGATTTTCACCAGGTACCCTTTCTGGGGCAAGCAATGGGTTAGGATCTAGACCTGAGCACAATGAAATCAAACCCTAGGCCTTGGGAGACTAAGATCCTAGGCCTGGTCCTTATTCAGAAAGCAGACGCTTAGTGAGGGTACTGGAGAGGCTGTTAGGTTTCTTTTCTTTTTTCTTTTTTTAAAATTTTTTTAAAATAAATTTATTTATTTTATTTATTTTTGGCTGCATTGGGTCTTTGTTGCTGCGCGCGGGCTTTCTCTAGTTGCGGCGAGCGGGGGCTACTCTTCGTTGCGGTGCGCGGGCTTCTCATTGCAGTGGCTTCTCCTGTTGCGGAGCACGGGCTCTAGGCACGTGGGCTTCAGTAGTTGTGGCTTGCGGGCTCTAGAGTGCAGGCTCAGTAGTTGTGGCGCACGGGCTTAGTTGCTCCACGGCATGTGGGATCTTCCCAGACCAGAGATGGAACCCGTGTCCCCTGCTTTGGCAGGCGGATTCTTAACCACTGCACCACCAGGGAAGTCCCGAGGCTGCTAGGTTTCTGAACCCCAAGACTGGAAAAGTGAGGCTCCCACACCCTGTTCACAAGGTCAAAGAATATAACAGCAGGAAACCACCTGAAACACCCAGTTGCAGGCTAAGGGGGCTGTCTATGCATCCAGTTAGATGCACAAGGGCACATGTGTGCTTCTATGACACTATGTTGTTACCGAACCAAACTTGGGTCCACTGACCTGTGCACAGTAAGGCCAATCTACTGGCACCGGGCTGTGGTGAAGGGAAGTGCAGCGTTTATTGCAGGGCGCCAAGCAAGGAGCTCAGGACAGCTAGTGCTCAAAAAGCCCCAACTCCCCAGCGGGTTTCAGCAAAGCATTTTTAAAGGCCAGGTGAGGGAGGAGTATCCCAGGGTGAGTGATCAACTCATGCGCAATTCTCTGATTGGTTGATGGTGAGGTAACAGGGTGGTGTCACAGGGGTTAACATTATCAATCCTTAGGCGCCAGTAGGTGTGGGAGCTACGTGCTCATGATAGTCAAGTAGTTAATTTCTTCCATTTGGTAGTGGTTTTAGCATCTGTGAAACAACTCAGGAAATGTGCATCAGATACTGTTATCTAGGTCCTTCAGCGAGGAGCTACAGCAGAGGCTGTGAGGAGGGGTCTGTCCCGGCAAGACCCCACAGGGTCCTGCTTGGTTACACTTTCAGGACTTTCTGGAGCCCAAGTGCCTGAGAAGCTACATGTTGGACGGGAGGTACTCGGGCAGCATGGGAGCCTCTGAGGACAGTGGACCAGGCAGCCTTGCAAACTAGGTTAGAACTTCTCTGCAGCCCTGACCCGGGTGGCAGCCTGGTGCCAGTCCCTGGCCAGAAGCCGGGGAGGGCAGGGCAGGGTTCGAGAGCAGCACCCTCCCTGCGTGCAAAAGGTGACCTGGGGCTAAGTCTTCCAGGTGGGGAGGTGTTTGGGGTGTAAAATATGCGTTGGTGCCGGGGGGAAAGGGACCTTCTCCAGGCTGACAGCTGCAGCTCACGATCATCTCCTGTGAACAGCCCTCAGCCAGGTACTTTCTATATGTTATTTAACACCTGTGGAGCCCCATGTCATGGGTGCTATTATCCCATCTTCAGATGGGGAATTTGGGGCTCAAGGAGATTACATCACCTGTCCAGGATCTCCCACAGAGCTGGCGTTTGCCCTGGGAAGGCCCCATGTGACACTTTCAGCAACCACTTTAGTGGGACAGAAAGAGGCTCCTGTGAGCTTGCAGTGGATGAAAGGGAACGTCCAGTGTAAGGTCCCTTTCTGGGGCGACGTGACCAAGGGAATCATCCCCTGTCCCCCCAATTCCTTAGAGCTTGCAGCCCTCCTACCTCTGTCTCCATTGCCTGGGCCACCTGAGTATGTGTGTCCTGTGGTGTGGACGGGACGTGTGTCACAGACTGTGTGTGGTCCTTTCCATGTCTATGGATCACAAAGTTGGGTGTGAGGGACAGGAAGAGCCCTCTACTCGGGCTGGGCTGGGCCTGACACCGTAACTAAAGGAGGCAAACAGACCCGGGAGGGTAGCTGTCGTGATGCATGGGAAGAGCTGAGCGCAAGGCTGGGGCACGCCCCTTAAACGTACCTGTGCCCCGTGGGTGCCGTTCCAAGTCCCAGGCTGCGTGCAGCTTAGCCCTGGCTCCTGGCCCTTCAGCCCACTGCCCACACGGCCCACTCTGGGTTCGAGCGGATCCCACCCCCAGGCACAGGTTTGAATCCCGGCTCTGCCTCCGCCCAGCTGTGTGACCTTGGGTGAGGGACTTAACCTCCCTGAGCCTCAGTTTCCTCATTCTCTCTTCTCAGAACATCCTTCTGTACCTGTCTCCTTGGTGAATGCCTGTCCTTTAAGGCTGAGCCCAGACTACTGTGTCCTCCTGTGGAGCCAGGCCCTTCCTTCTCCCTCGTGTAGTGCTTTATCTCCCCTACTGGACGTCCAAGCAGAGACCTACAGGAGGAGAATCAGGAAGACAAGGAGTGAGTTGGGCGGTAGGGGATAGAGGCTCAGAGGAGGGAGGACCAAGCAAGGGGAAGAGCGTGTGCAAAGGCCAGGGGGCATGGCGAGCAGAGACGTCAGAGGTGCCACCGTGGAGGCTTGCTCCCTCCCTTCCCAGGATCTCTCCAAATCCTCACAGCAGCCTCATGAGGAAGGTTCTATCATTCTCTTCACTTTACAGATGAGGAAACTGAAGCTACTTGGCCAAATACACACGGAGATGGAACATGAGTCCGGGTGTGTCTGAAACCAAAACCGACATTTTCCGCTCTTTGTGCCTGACTGTCTTGTCAGGGTCTCTTTCTTGTCATGCTGGGCAGGCTCACTGTTGGTGAGCCTAAGGCGGGAACTGGGCAGAGAAGGGGACAGATGCCAGCCCTTCCCCCCAGTCAGAGCCATTGGCTCCTCTCCCCAGTGGCCTGGGATCCCAGGGACACCGTCAGGAGGCTGCTGTGTCCACAGGCACTTCAGGCCAATAAACAGCCCGCAGCACATCCCCCCTAGGCCTGGGGACCCAGCCCCATGAACAGCAGGCCCATCATCCCCCAGCCCTGATGACTCAGGTGTCACAGACTCAGCTGTCATGCACAGAGCCTGCTTCCAGCTGGGCCCCACCAAGTGCATTGCCGGGAGCCACACCACCCAGCCAAGTGGGTACTAGCCTCATCACAGAGACAAAAACAGATGTCCAGGGGTTCTACGTGGCCCCATGGCTAGGAAAGCGCTGTGACTTAGCACTCATGAATGGATGCTTCTAGTGAGACCACCTGGGTGGAATCTGGGCTCTGCCTCACACCGGCTGTGTGTCCTTGGGCAAGTCCTGTAACCTCTCTGTGCCTGTTTCCTTTGCTGTCAAGCACCTGCCTCCCAGCATCGCAGGGAGGATCAAGTGAGTCGGTACAGGTGAAGTGTCCTGCATGTAGCAGGGGCTGAGGTCAGCTGCTCTTATTACCTATTAGTCCACGGCTTGCCCCGTGCTGATGATTTGCACTCAAATTCCAGCTTGCGTCCCCCTTCACTCACTGTTAGTAAAACCCAGGTCTTCTGCCACCAGGTTGGTTCATCGCCTTCAAAGCAGCATGAGGTGGTGTGAAGAGTCAGGCCGAGTTCTGCCATCTTCCAGCTGCGTGGGACCTTGGGCATGTCACTGCCTTCTCTGTGTGGCCTCAGTTTCCTCATCTATAAAATGGGGAGAATTTCTTCCTACCTTCCTAGTAGGGATGTTGTAAAGATTAATGAGTTGATGCACTCATGGTGCCTGGCCCATGGGATGGGGTGGGTTCCCTTCTCATCATTGTTACTGTTACACAGTACCCCAGATCACAAGGGGATGCCTGGTCTCTGGCTCCTCTGGCTGGAATGATTACTTCCGGTCAGCAGAGAGGTGGCCAGGGGGTATCAGCTGCTTAGGATCCTGGGTGGGATTCGGTCTCTTCAATCCACCTACTCCAGTCTGCTCCCTCCCAGGCCTCAAGGTAGGACTAAGGCCTTGGCCTCACCTCTCACCACCATGGCAGGAGATAATAAAAGGCTGATTCTCTTTTCCTGGTAAAATTTCAGCAGAAAGTGTACGCATCATTAAATATGGAAATCCAGAATTTTATTAGCAATCTGCTAGATCTGAACTGACGCCAATTAAACAAAAAAGATATCATTTATAAAAAGGCAGAGTTCAACTTGTATTAAATATGAAATGCAATTTTCTCCTGGTTTTGATTTATTACTGGTGGTCCATTGTTCAAAGAAGCATGTTATATTTCAATAGAGAAATATTGTTTATTCATTAATATTTTAAAACGGGCTTATTGCTGTGCATGGCCCTCACCGAATGAAACTTATGATTTAAAACATGAATTAATAAACACATTTGAAAGTGTTAGACGAGATCACAACCTCTCATTTTTCATTTTCCTGGGAGCATATTAAATTTTTATAATTCTGCATCTACAGTTTTTTCTTTTAAATAAAGATGCAGATTCTGAATTACTCTGCTAATTTCAGGTAACCAGGAGCAAAAAGCAATATTGTGGGGACCCATGTCAGGATTATAGAATCCCTTAGAAGACACTCAGGTTTGTTTTCGTAATATTCATAAATCAAAGTAAATGAGCTTTGTGCGGGAGGCAACGTTCGTGTGTGTGAGGATGCTGGCTGAAGCGGGCACGTGCATCGGGCCCGTCCGTGTGTACAGGTGGGTTTAACGTGTCAATGTTCACGGGCACACGCGTGTGTGTGTCCACTGAAACACACACACAGCAGACTAGATGTTTGAGTGTGGGCAGTCTCAACGCATTTCAACTGTTTGGTTCGACGGGCAACCACTGTTCATTGAGCACCTACTATGTGCCAGGCACCATGGTGGTTACTGAGGGGGAGGTGGTTACAGGACGATCTCCCCGCCTTTCTCCTACACACCTGCCTGAGTGATCTCCCCACCAGGCGCTGCGGCTGCTGAGCTCCCCACAGCTCCCCAACACCAAAAATGATGCCTTCTGGATGGTGAGCTCTTGGGAAATATGTGTTGATGTGCGAATAAACCAGAAGCTTAGGGAAGGGAGAGATGTTTATGGGCTGGATGTGGGAAAGGGCTTCTGCAGAGATGAGTTGAGTTAGGCCGGGAGAAAGGCACAGGCTGGATGGTGTGGCAGAAGTGGAGGTCCAGGTAAGACAGAAGGGAAGGCACCTCCTGAGGACAGGTAGTGACTGCCCCCAGCCCCCACTGAGTCCTCCCAAACGCCCTATGGGACATGAACTGTCACTGCCCCCTTTCATAGAGGAAGAAGCAGAGGTCTAAGAGGGAAGAAAGTTGCCTTTGGGCCCAGGCTGAGGTCCACACCTTCTCTAAAGAGGTTAGACAGGGGAAGTAAAGTTGGCAAAATAGAGTAGTGGGATCGTGTTGTCCCAACGTGCGGGGAAGGCGGGGATTTGGGGAGCCTTGGGGAAGCCACTTACAGAAGGAAGAACGGTTGGTGGTGGAGAATCAGCCCTTCCCCACAAACACTGGCTCAGGTGGGACCTCACCCAGCCTGGCCTGGGGAAGTGGAGGCACAGCAAATTCACTAAGGTACCCTGGGAAAAGCGCTGCCCCGCTCCCTCTAGTACAGACATGCGGGAGTTTCTCCAGAGTGGACCTGCTGGCATTGAGTATATGCTTTACTAGGGAAGGCCAAATTCTTTTCCAAAGGGGTTGTAACAATTTACACTTCCACGTTCTTGCCAAAGTTTGGTATTTCAAGTTTTTTCCCAACCTGCTGGTTTGATGATGTTATGTCATTTTGATTTTAATGTGAATTTTCATGCTTAGTAATGAGGTTACACAACTTTTCATGAGTGTTTACTGATTAATTTGAGTCTTCTGTGAAGTGCCTGTTGAAGCTGTTTACCCATTTTTGTATGCTTGTCTTTTTCTGACTGATTTGTAGGGTGTTTTAATGAACAGTAGTACAATGCTTAATTTTAATGAATAATTAACTAACTTTTTTCCTTTTTAGTTATGGCTTTTTGTGTATGGTGTGAGGTAGGGGGTCTAATCATCCCAACATCATTTACTGGAAAGTTTCTCTTTTCCCCAATGATGTGCACTGTCATCTCTGTCACGCATCAAGTGCCCACCTATGTGTATAGTTTTGTTTCTGCTATTAAAGTATATATCTGTCTCGGTGCTGGTACCACACTGGCTTTAGAATTGGTCTTGAGAGCTTATAGAGCAAGTTCTCTCGCCCTGTTCTGCTTCAGCAATATTTTGGTCATTCCTGACCCTTTATATTTCTGTATAAGTTTTATTTTTTTATTTTTATAAATTTTTATTTATTTTTGGCTGCATTGGGTCTTCATTGCTGCACGTGGGCTTTCTCTAGTTGTGGCGAGCAGGGGCTACTCTTCCTTGTGGTGCGCAGGCTTCTCATTGAGGTGGCTTCTCTTGTTGCAGAGCACGGGCTCTAGGTGTGCGGGCTTCAGTAGTCGTGGCACACAGGCTCAGTAGTTGTGGCATGGGGGCTCTAGAGAGCAGGCTCAGTAGTCGCGGCGCACAGGCTTAGTTGCTCTGTGGCATGTGGGATCTTCCCAGACCAGGGCTCGAACCCGTGTCCCCTGCGTTGGCAGGCGGATTCTTAACCACTGCACCACCAGGGAAGTCCCTGCATAAGTTTTAGAATCAGCTTGTCAAGTGCCACAAAAAGAATAATTCTCTTGGGATTTGGATTTGGATAACATCAGGAGAATTGATATCTTTAAAATATTGAGTCTTTGAATCCGTGAACAAGATCTCTATCCTCATTTCTTTAGATCTTGTTTAGTGTGTTTCAATAAAATTTTATAATTTTCTCCATCCAAATGCTCAGGCTCCTGCTTGCTTTTGCTTGTACCAGGTCCCTCCAAACTTTCTCCATCTGAGCCATGCCCAGGGGTCTGGCCTTTCCCAACAAAGAGTCCCATCCAGATGAGGTGCCACCTCTGAGAAACAAGGTCTTCTCTCTGGGACTGTGAAATCAGGCAGCCCTCTCTTCCTTTCTTCCCCCCTCCCTCCTTCTCTCTCCTCCTCTCTCTTCCCTCCCCCCTTCCTTCTTCTGGTTTTTAAAAAATTAACGGATTTAACTTTTTGGAGCAGTTTTTATAGCAAAATTGAGTGGAATGTACAGAGAATTCCCATATACCCGCTCTCCCCAACACACCCACAACCTCCCCCATGACCTACCTCTTGCATCACAGTGGTACTTTTGTTGCAGTCGATGACACATCCTTATCACCCAAAGTTCATAGTTTACATTAGGGTTCACGCTTGGTGTTTTATGTTCTATGGGTTTGGACACATGTATGATGACATGTATCCACCACTGAAATATCACATAGAATAGTTTCACTGCCCTAAAAATTCTTCTGTGCTCTGCCTATTCATCCCTCTCTTCCCTAGCCCCTGGCAACCACATATTCTTTTACTGTCTCCATAGTTTTGCCTTTTTCAGAATGCCATATAGTTGGAATCACACGTAGGTAGCCTTCTCAGGTTGGCTTCTTTCACTTAATCATATGCATTTGAGGTTCTTCCATGTCTTTTCATGCCTTGGTACCTCATTTCTTTTTAGAGCTGAATAATATTCCATTGTCTGGCGGTACCACAATTTATTTATCCATTCACCTAATGAAGAGCATCTTGGTTGCTTCCAAGTGTTGGCAATTATGAATAAAGCTGCTGTAAACATCCATTTGCAGCTTTTAGTGTGGGCATAAGTTTTCAGCTCCTTTGAGTAAATACCAAGGAGTGCGATTGCTCCTTGGTATTTATGGTATTCGTATGGCAAGAGTGTGTTTAGCTTTGTAGGAAACTGCCCAACTATCTTCCAAAATGAGTGTACCATTTGTATTCCTACCAGCAATGAATGAGAGTTCCTGTGTCTCCACATCACTGCCAGCATTTGTTATTGTCAGTGTTCTGGATTTTGGCTGTTCTAGTAGGTGTATTGTGGTATGTCATTGTAGTTTTAATTTGCAATTCCCCAACTGTGTATGATGTTGAGCATCTTTTCATTCCCTTATTTGCCATCTGTATATCTTCTTTGGTGGGTTGTTTGTTCAAGTCTTTTGCCCATTTTTTAATCATGTTGCTCATTTTCTTTTTTTTTTATAAATTTATTTTATTTATTTATTTTTGGCTGCGTTGGGTCTTCGTTGCTGCGCACAGGCTTTCTCTAGTTGCGGCGAGCGGTGGCTACTCTTTGTTGCAGTGCACGGGCTTCTCATTGCGGTGGCTTCTCTTGCTGTGGAGCACGGGCTCTAGGCGTGCGGGCTTCAGTAGTTGTGGCACGTGGGCTCAGTAGTTGTGGCTCGTGGGCTCTAGAGTGAAGGCTCAGTAGTTGTGGCACAGGGGCTTAGTTGCTCCACAGCATGTGGGATCTTCCCAGACCAGGGCTTGAACCCGTGTCCCCTGCAGTGGCAAGCGGATTCTTAACCACTGCGCCACCAGGGAAGCCCCATGTTGCTCATTTTCTTATTGTTGAATTTCAAGAGTTTTGGTATATTTTGGATAATTGGGGTTTTTTTTTAACCAGATGTGGGCTTTCCAAATATTTTCTCCGAAACCGTGGCTTATCTTTTCATTCTCTTGACATTGTCTTACACAGAGCAGAAATTTTAGATTTTAATGAAGTCCAGCTTATCAATTATTTCTTTCATGGATCACGACTTTGGTGTTGTATCTAAAAAATACCACAAGGTTTTCTACTCCTTGGTTCCTGCTCTGGTAAATTATGATTCACTGTATTTGCCTGTCTATCTCTCCAGTTTGGGGGATAGCCGTTTGCCCTGTGACCTCACTTCTCTGATGATTCTAAGAAGAGTTGTTGCTGTTTCAGTTTGTTCAGCTTTTTACTTGTTGTTTGGATGAAGTGGCAATTCCTAAGCCCTTTACATGCCAGACAGGAAACAGGAAGTCCCTCCTGGCTTCCTTGCTTTCCCTTAAACACACACACACACACACACACACACACACACACACACACACTCTCTCTCTCTCTCTCTCTCTCTCTGTGTCTCATATATGGCATCATTCTATACACATTGTTTTTCAACTTTGCTTTTTTTTTTTTTAAGGAAAAACATCCTGGACATCTTCCATTTTCTTCCTACACACTTAGGTGGTCTTTGGTGTTGGTGTCATGGTACTCCATGGCAGAGGGGTCCTCATTTAACCAATCTCCTACTGATGGATGTTTATGGTTTATCACCCTTACCTACAGTGCTCCATAAACATTCTTGAACATAAATCACTGGGGACACATCTGATCATTTCTATAGGATAAACTTGTAAATGTGGAGTTGCTCAGATTCAAGGCATCTGAATTTAAAGTGTTGAGAGAAACACTCGAATCTCCCCGAAAAGGCCATGCTAGGCTGCATTATGTCTCTTTCAGGTGGTCTTGCTGTTTCCCTCAGCAGAGTCAGGAAGCTGGAGTATCAGAGCCATGAGCCGCCACAGACTGCCCGTCCACCACGGCTCAGCTCAGAACACTCCTCATCCCTGGAGTTTGCCTCAAATTATTGACAGCGGTTTGCCCGTTCCTCCTTGGCCTCAATCTGACCTGGATGGGAGTGTCTTCCAAGACGTTGATTTGCTGAAAACTCTGGGAAATTTTCCTCTAATGATAATAAGAAGAGAAATAACAGTGCCAGTGATGATTTCTAATGGCCAGGTTCTGCGCTAAGTGCTTGGTGAATATCATCTCTTTGGGCTTATTAGCCCCATTTTGCATATGAGAAAACCATGCCCAGAGAAGAGAAGTTTCTTGCCCAAGCTCCACAGCCAGGATCAGTCCTGCTGAGCCCGACTCCAAGCTGGCGAGACTAACCGCTCCACCATCACACCTTCTGTGAGCCTCAGCTGTGGCAAGGGGTCAAGGGTAACGACCTTGTCTCCATCACAGGGTGGTGAGGAGCAGAGAAGCAAGAAGAAGAGTCTTTGGAAGTTTTAGGTGCATGTAAACGTATCCATGGTCAGTGTCATGGACTGAGACCAGTGTTCAAGCTCAGTCTGGGGTTTTCTGCCTTCACCTGCAGGACACTCACAGTGGGCGGTCCTGGGGGTGGCTCAGGGGATGTTGCGAAGCGGGGATTTTAACGCCGGCTTACGGGACTCGTTCCAGGAAGCCAGATCGCTCCCTACATCACTGCAGCCTGCGATGGGTATGCCAAGCCAGGCGGCGGCGGTGGGATGCATGGGAGGAGCTTGGCCTTTAGAGTCCAGCACCGCACAGTAATGTGGGCACCCTTCTCCTCTCTGAGCCTCAGCTTCCCATCTGTGAAATGGGGATGGTCCCTCACAGGGCTGTGTGAGGACTGGATGAGGTCTTGCTTATGCACTGCTGACCCGAGGGTCTTGCATACAGTAGGTGCTCATCAATCAGCACTCCTTGCTCAGAGTGGCCGGGGCACCCAATCCAGGCACCTCCTTGGGGAAGCATTCGTAGCCACAGGAGCAGTTGTGAGCCATGTCTTGTCCAAATGGACCGATGAGCTGATGGCTGTTCAGAGTCCTCGGGCCACCCCTGCCCTCCACCCTCCGTCCTGGCCAGCTTCTCCCCACCCCCACTCCACCCCCTGTCCCGGCCAGCTGCTCCCCACCCCCACTCCACCCACCTGGCCCACTGGCACCTGCTTAATTCACACGTTATAACGCTATTAGAGTTTTGAAGCATTCAGCGATGAATGCAAGATAAAATGAGGACTCCCAGAATATTGTCTCTCCGCCCCTGGTGGGTCACAAAATCAGAAACGATGTCTGATGCTCTGACGATCACTGGCACCCCACCACCATGGGCAGTGAGCCTTTGCAGGTCTTTATTCAGCCTGCAAGTGTGCTCCGTCATGTGCTCATCCCCGCGGGGATGGCGACTTGTGTGTGTTTCTGAGCAGGGGTCACTCGGGGCTGTTACGCTGTGTTGCACTGGTGTGGGTGCCAAGGTGTGGCCCACGTGTCTGGTGGGGTGGTTGGTCTCAGTGCGGCTCTGCCACGTGCGGCCCATGTGTCTATCGTGGGGTGTGTATAAGGGTGTTGCCAGCGTGTCCCCGTCCTGGGAGTGGGGAGGCCCTTGGAGATTTATTTGCTTCCTCAATAATATTTGCTGAGCACTTACTATGTGCCAGGTGCTACTTCTAGGCACTGAGAGTGCAGCAGAGAGCAAAATACACCCCCAACCCCTGCCCTGGTGTTGCTGACATTCTAGATGGAAACTCTGAGCCCTATGTTATGGATTGAATTAGGTCCCCTCAAAAGAGCTGGTGAAGTTCTAATCCCTAGAACCTGTGAATGTGACCTAACTTGGAAATAGGGTCTTTGCAGGTAAAATCAAGTTCAGGTGAGGTCGTACTGGATTAGGGTGGGCTCTTAATCCAAGGTGACTTGTGTCCTTACAAGAAGAGAAAACAAAGACAAACACACACAAGGAGAAGGCCATATGAAGACCAAGGCAGAGACTGGAGTGATGGGTCTGCAAGCCAAGGGATGCTGAGGACTGCCAGCCACCAAGAGAAGCTCGGAAGATGCACCATCACCATCATCGTTACCATCACCACCATCATCATCATCACCATCATCACTATCGTCATAACCTCTGCCACCACCATGTCCACCATCATCATCACCATCATCATCACCACCACCACCATCATCATCATTACCACCACCACCATCATCATCACCATCATCACCACCATCATCATCACCATCATCACTACCGTCATAACCTCTGCCACCACCATGTCCACCATCATCATCACCACTGCCACCATCATCATGCGTGCATTCATTCAGGACCTCCTTGCCGGGAGCCCCTCTGTGCCGGGCACCGGGCACGGAGCAGCTCAGCCCCCCTCTGCAGCCACCCTCCGCGTTGCCCCACAAGCCCCTGGAGCACCCTTGGTCCTGGCCTGCTTCCCCCATGTCTGCACCTCCGTGTTGGTGCAGTGGGTCCCCCCTTTGTCTCCCTCCATCTGTCCACTCACTTCCGGCCTTGGTCTCCTGGCCTCGCTGCTGCCCCTGAACCCTCACCAGTACCAGAGGAAAAGGCAGGCGCTACATGACCTGTCTCCCCGCATTTATTGAAAATTTGTCTTCTAGCCTCTGATACTCACAGAAATATGATTTCAATTTTCCCTTCGAATTGTGGATCAAGAAAAAAAAAGTGAGGCCACTACATATTGTTCTCTGTCAGGGCGTCATTCACTCTGAGGTCGACGGCCCGGCGGTTAGGAGGAGGGGCAGTGGCTACCTGGTCGGTCACTGCCAAAGCGAACTCATGTCCACACAGAAAGGGGCAGGAGTGGGGGCCGGGCATGACAGGGCTGTGGGAGGAATGGGCCCCAGTATTAGGGAAACTAAGGCCCAGAGAGGCCAGGGTCATGGCCCAGCAGCTAGTGCATCAAGGACTTGAGCACAGTGCAGGATAAAACTTTCAGACTTGGCCTCACCACACACCCTCTCCCAGGTCACATCAACAGCCATGATGCCAACAGCAGCTGTGCGTTTCTGGGGGCTCCCTGGGGGCTCCCTGTGGGCTGGCACTGAGCTTGGCTTAGATTCTATAGAACTCCAGGGATCAGGAATTTCATTATTGCCATTTTATGGATCAGGAAACTGAGGCTCAGGCACACCTGGGTTGTAGGGGTGGGAGAGCAGAGCCCTGAAACCCCATCAAAGGGTGGGTGAAACTTGCTCCTCAGGGACCCCCACCCCATGGGACCTTCCTCCCTGCCCAGGTAGGAGGGTGGCTCTGGAGCCAGGCTCTGAGTCCAGTGGGGAAGCTGGAAGGTGGAGGTTCCTGAGGACGGGCCTGAGAAGAGGACTCCAGGTCCACTCTGTCCTGCAGGTGGCCCTCTGCAGGCCTCAGGGGGGCTGAGTAGGAAGATCGCTTTCCTCCGGGGGCCTATGGGAGCCACAGAAGGCGTGAGCAGGGGAGTGGCACAGTCAGGAGGACGTGGACGGCTGTGGGGAGGATAGACCAGAGGGGCTGGGAACAGAGGCTGGAGACTTCCTTGGCCCTGGAGAGAAGCAGTGAGGTCTGAAATAGGCAGCGGTGGCCAGCACGTTGGAACCTCCTGGCAATTCTGATTCAGTTGGTCCGGGGTGATGCCTGGGCGCTGGCATTTGTCAAATCTCCCCTGGTGATCTACCACTCATCCCGGGTGAGAGTCATGGGCATTGGGATTGTGTCCAGCGTGGCCTGGGGCACAGGCTGGGGTGACGAGCCTGACTTGGGTCTGGGCGGGAACCCAGCGGGACCAGAGCCCAGCTCCGGGGTTCCAACTGTGCTGCTCTCTGCCTCCAGCCCGGCTCAGGGGAGTTTCCGAGACGTGGGGGGCAGATGGAGGCCTTGATGGGGATGGAGGTGACGAGGTGCAGCGGCCTCTCATCCAGGGACACTGCTGGCAGCTGGGGGCTCTGCCACAGGCGTGGCCTGTGTGGCTGCTGCCTGGCGAGGAGGGACCAGTCGAGGCTTCTCAGTGGTGTGAGGGGCCTGCCGCTGAGACGCGGCCTGAGCTCGACCCAAGGAGGGCAGGGGCTGTGTGCTGCCCTGGCTACGTCCCTCCTGGCCACCTCTGCCTAAATCGGCTGGATTCCGGGCCTCTGTGTGTCTGGCGGGGAGGGGAGTGGACATCTGCTCTGTGAAGTGGGACTGCTATTCTGCCTGGAGCAGGTCCTGCAGCTGATCCCCCCACGATCTTGCATGCTGCAGACAGACAGGGTTTGCTGAGAGATGATGTCAAGTGTACAGAATGCTGGAGAGAAGGCCCATCTCTCCGTGGGCTAAACTCTGGCTGGAGGAATCTGGGCCTTCCTTCATCGGCAGGAGTTTTCATCCAGAGCCTACAGACTTTCTCAACTTCAGATTTACAAATTGAAAATCATTAATAATTCTAACCAGGCGGTGATAAATCTGAGATCTCTCTCGATGAACCCAGACAGCATTTCATAAATCAAAAAGATTACTTAGGAATTTTTTAAAATCTGACGTCAAAATGTCATGGTTACTAATGGTTTCGGTAGATCTCGTGCGGTGATGTATCATTTATCTACGCTACATCTCAGATGTGACACAGGGGGCAGAAATGGGATGTCTTTTAATATCGTGAATACATTTCAGCCCATAATAAAGGTATTAACAACTTCTTGGTGTGATTTCTTCTGGAGCCGGGGTCTGATTTTATGCTGCTGTGACTGTGACCTCACCCCCCTACTCTCCAAACTTCCCAAGGCTCGAGGGCCAGAGAGGCCTCAAAAAAGTCGCAAGAGGCTGAGGGAGGGAGCAGCCTCCAGCCCATAGGGGGACAGGCTGGGCCACTTAAATCCAGCCCCTGCCCACAGAGGTGAGACCCTAAGTCACCCACACCCCCCCAGAAAAGAGTTAGGGATCATCTAATTAGAAGCAGCAATAATCCTAACTCGTATTAATTGAGCACTTACTATGTGCCGACTTGCACTAAATGCCTGACATGCATTAATTCACAGACTCCTCACTGCCACCCTGGGTTTCACCACTGCTTCTCTACTGAACCAGAGTCCCACATGCTCTGCCACCTACTTCTTCTCTGTTCCAGAGCCCTCCCCCCAACACGCCCCCAGCTCTTCCAGCCACGTGGGCCTTCCTCCGCTACTCAAACACCTGCTGGGGCAGAGTCCTGCCTCAGGGTCTTTGCACTTGCCTTTCCCTCAGTTTGGATCAATCTTCCACAGGTACCTGCATGGCTCCCTCCCTCACCTGCATCATGTCTTTGCTGGGACCTCGCCCCTTTGCCGGGGCCTTACTCTGACACCATATTTAATCTCATAACCTGCCCCCACCTCCCTCATCCTGCTCTCCTTTCCCTTTGTTCCCAAGCGCTTATCCAATGTGGTCATTGTTTACTCATCTCTTAGGTTTGTTTATGCTCCATCTTCCTGGTTTGGATGTCAGCTTAGTGAGGGCTGAGAGCTCTGTCTATTCTGTTCACTGATGTGTCAAAAGCCCCTCAAACAGGCCCACTGTAGGTACTTAGTCAATAAACAGTTGAACAGTTATAAGCCCATTTCACAGAGAAAAAAAACTGACGCTCAGAGCGGGTCAATAAACAGTTGAACAGTTGTAAGCCCATTTCACAGAGAAAAAAACTGACGCTCAGAGAGGGACAGTGACTGGCCCAAGGCCACACAGCCAAGGCCGCCCTTCATGTTTGCATCCCCTGAAGGGTTGCCCCAGGTCCTCACTGCACCAGGGCCATCAAACTCTAGAGGGAGGCTCATGACAGCCCGGGGGACCCTGGGCAGAGCCAGGCCGAGAGTGAGCAGGGCTCCTGCTCAGTAAGAGCGGACTCCATGCGAGGCACAGGCAGGCCCCCTGTGCTTGATCCCCTTCTGTGCTCCCACCCGCCCAGCAGGCCTGTGCTCTCATCAGCCCTGAGGTCAGAGGGGTGGTCTCAGCCACTGGGGTTGCACTGGTGTGATTCCAGGACAGGAATGACAGAGGCCCCGGGACTTCTGCCCTGTGCCCTCCCAGGTCTGGAGCAGTGCCCACCTGCCTGCCCCTCCTCGGCTGGCCCAGAGCAGGATGTGTGGTGGCCCCTGAAGCCCTCGAACCCAGTTTCTATCCTGGCTCTGCCACCTCTGGCTGTGCAACCTCGGGTGGGGGCCCTGCCCCTCCTCCCTGTCCTCAGCTGTGGAGTGGAGGCCAGGCTCCTCACTCCCTCTCAGGACTGGGGGCCGCGGCAACAAGCCGATGCGGGAAGAGCACCCCGCAGGTGGCCAGGTCCCTCAGCTGGGGTCTCAGAGGGAGGAGGAGGACTCGCGTCTGTCTGACCCTCGGGCCGCTGTGGGCAGGGCAGCAGGTCCCCGGGCTTTCCGCATCCTGGTTCCTCAGTCTGTCTCCCCATCCTGCCTTCCTCTGAGCATTTCTGGATGCCCGTGGAGGTCCTGCCTGTGCCCGCCCCCCGCTGCCCCAGCTTGAATCAGGCAGAGCCTGGCCCCCCTAAAAACACCCGCCTGCACGGTGGTGGCTCCAGCTGCAGCCGCGGAGGGCCCTGCAGTCATCTGCTTATGGAGCGGCATTTTCTCACCTGCCCAGCATCCAGGGGTTTCCCCTTCGCAGCCCCCAGCCTTCCAGCTGCTGATGGCGGGGGAGGTGGAGGTGCAGGGAGAGAGAGCCTTGACTTTGAAACACGTCTGAGCTACTGTATACAGTGGCGTGCCCTGGGCAGGCACTTGGCCTCTCTGGGCCCCGGTTTACCCATCCATGAAGCGGAGACAGTGACAGCACCGCCTTCACAAGTTGGGGTCACGAATGAAGAACCTGGCTCAGGGCCCACTTCAAAGTCGGTGCTGGGGCAACAGAGCTGTCCTCACTCCCTGGTCTCTGAGTGTTCCAGACTCAGAGGTCCTGCCGGCCTGACCTGCCGTCTCACTGGCCTCTCCACCCCTGAGCCCCTCACCCTGGCCACACGGGCCTCCTTCCTGTCCAGCAGGCGGTGGTGCCTCCGCCCTCAGTACCTCCTCCCTCTCCATCCCTCTGCCCCCAGCTCCCACCCTTCCCCCTCCTCCATCAAGATGCCTTTCCCTTCCCTGTTCCTCGTGCTTTACTGGATCTTTATTTGTTTCCAGTCTGGCCACACTTAGCAGGTGCTCAGGCCATGGCCGGTCAGGCCCTGCCCTTCGTCCTGGACTCCGCTTTCTCCCATGCGCCATGTCCAAGCCCCCAGGAAAGCGAATATGTCACAGTAAACTGCGTCTCACTTCCCCCTCTGCTTCCACCCTGGACCAAGTGACAGTGGCCACTGCCTGGAGGCAAAAGCCTCCTAAATGCATCTCCCTGTCTCCCCGCTTTGGCCTTCATCCCCCTTCACTCTCCACTCAGCAGCCCGAGTTCCCTCTAAAGGCTGAGACAGCTCCACACCCCTGCCAGCACCCTCTCTGTCACCGGAGGGAAAAGCCACAGCCCTTTATTTCCGTAGGTGGATCCCTTTCGGACCTCCCCCTCCCCCCAGCACACCAGCTGCCTTGCCTTTAACTTGCTGTTCCTTCTGCCCAGAACTCCCTTCCTTCCTTCCCTCCTGGACGCGGCTCTGGGCTCCACCTCGGCTCCCCGGTCAGTGAACCCCGTACCCCCAGGCCCACAGGTCCCGCCACCTCCCGTGACCACCCTGTCACCCTCTGGCACACGATACATCGTCTATTTGCTGTTTCATGTCTGTCTCCCCCGCACGAGTGTCGGCTTTGTCCACTGCTGTACCCCTGGTGCCTGGGAGAGCTCCTGGCACGTTATTTATGGAGCAGGAGCTCAGTATTTGTTTACTGAATGAAATTGTCGAATGAAAAAATGAAGGAGTGAACGGCTCTGCAAAGGCAGGGAGACTGGGTCTTCACGGCTTCTCTCACCTCCACCCACCACCCTGAGTTCAGGGGCAGGTGAGTGTGGAAAGCTTGTTATCTCCTGTTTTCCCTTCAAGCCCCTCACCTGTGCCGCCTCCCACTCAGGACCCGGATGGACGAGCAAACAAACGGCAGCGGGACTTGGAGTCAGACCCGGCTTTGAGTTCTGGCTCGGCCTCTCTTTTTAGGACAGCCACCCAACCCTTGTGAGCCTCGGTTTCTTTGTCTGTAAAATGGGATATAATGATATCTTCGCTAACATTTATTGAACATTTTCTACGAGCCAGGCTCTGTTCCCCCGCTTCCCAGGCTTGTTAAAAGAACATTTGAGTCGAGGACAGAAGCTCAGTGAAGACAAATGACTGGGAATCAGGATGCTGAAGGATGAGGGTACAGCCTTGCCCTGGAATCCCGGCTCCCCAGGCCTCCTTTTGAGTTGCGGTTTAATGAAGACTTTCAGGTAAGAGGGCAAATCCTCCAGCCCGTTTGCCTTCGGGGGAGTCGGGCGAGAGCTGCCGTTTGTCTTGGGGCTGCTGCCTCAAGGCCACGTGTGTGGAAGGGTTATTCTGTGCCAAAGTCGCTGAGGGACCACCCCCTGCCCCCTGCCCCTGTTCCAGCCTCCTCAGCCCCCTCAGCTCCAGCTCCAGCCTCCGCAGCACATGAGCCTGTCACATTCGGAGCTTTTATTTCACACAATTGTTTCTGCCCTCTGGAAGAGCTTCTCCTCGCAAATCAAATCTACCCTAGGCGAGGAGAGTGAAAATCAATGCTGGTGGAAAGTTCCCCATGGAAAACTAATTGGTTCTCCTGGAAAGTTCTTTAACCACAACAGGCTCCAGCATCCGCCCGGGCCCGGTCTGTTTGCCCAGGGCTCCAGGCTGACTGCCAGGAGGGTGGAGAGGAGCAGGGTGGTGTTTGCTGGGTGCTCACTGAGGGCCCGTTTGGTACCCACGCGCGGCCAGGGCCCTTCCAGGCTGGGGGACAGAGTGGTGCGAAGGGGGAGGCTTGGCGTCGCAGACCCAGATTTGAGTCTGATTCCAGCACTTCCTGCTGGCTGCCCCTGGGCAAGTCGCTTTGCCTTTCTGAGCCTCAGTTTTCCCTTTTGGAAAGTGGGGGTATCAAGAGTGCTCACCCTGCAGGATCATTGTGGGATTATAGATACCAGGTGCACAGCAGCTGGTAGACATTAGACGCTCATTTAAAAAGGCCACGTGCACCCAACAGCTCTTCTGATCAGAGCGGACGGCCGAGTGCTCTGGGTGCCTCTACTAATAATGATTATTAGAGCAGAGTCCATATACAGAGTGCTTACCATGTGCCAGGGGCTTACTCTGTGTTATAGGACTTAATCCTCTCGGCAGGCCACAAGATGGCTATTGTGAACACTCCCATTTTACAGATGAGGAAACTGAGGCTCTGAAAGGCAGAGACACTGGCCCCAGGTCACACAGAGTTGTCTGAGAGCCAATCTGGGGCTCTTCCCACTGCCTGAGGCCTCCCTGGGCACAAACCTTCCCAGAGGATCCTGAGCGGGCTCCGTCACAGCCGCTGGGCCCTGCCTGGCGACTCTGAGCCTCCCTGAAATGACATCTATATAAATATTGTTAATGGCCAGAACATAATGTTAAGTCAGGTTTTACTGGACTCCCTCATCCAGCCTGTGGATTTATGGCGATAGAATTTGAGGTAAATGTTTATCAGCCCAAGTGAGAGCCAGGTCTTCCTCTCCCCCGACGGCTGGCTCCTGGGGACTGCCCGAGGGCCCTCGGTCCACCTGTCGGGAGCACGCTGGGATAAATCTCGCCGAATGAAATATTTATTAATTTTGCTAACCAGTGTTGATCTCATAAATTACGCCGACTTTTTCATGAAATGGTTATTAACATCCGAGGTGCTGTATTAATGGCTTATGGACCAAATATGGGATAATTAGGCCCGGGGAGCACGGCCTAGCTGATCTGCGAGAGGCCAATTTGGCTGGGATTACGCCAGTGACCTGTTTTATATCACAGCCAGAGTTGTGGGGAGATTCTGGAGCCCGGCCCTCTGAAAGCTGGATTCTTAAGGGGCCTCCTGGCAGGAAGCCACTCTGACCTCCTGCTCTTCATCTGGCCCAGAACCCCCACCACTCAGTGTGGCCAGATGTGATTCTCATCAGGGAAAGCGGAACACGGCGAGGGCACTCCCTTATGACCCCCATCCTGACCCCAGCTCTGGGAGCCTGTGTTGCCATGGCAGGTGAGGAAACAGAGGCCCGAGAAGGGAAGATTGCACAGCCCAGATTCCCCATCTGCTGCTGCAGGAGCTGGAGGAAGGAGCAGCCCGTCTGCCTGGAGAGCACAATTCCCTTCAGGGAGACAGGCGGCAGGGAGGTGGGGCTCCCCCCCACCCCGGCCTCTGTGCACGGGCACGCGTGGCTGTGCTCCTGGGCTCAGGCTCCCGGCGTGGCCCGGATGTCTGAGTTTGTCCACACGCACGTGACAGGGCCTCTGCGTGTGGCTCCGTGTGTGCGTGTGTGTGGGCCCACAAGCACGTGTGCAGGGTGAGCCCACAAGCACGTGTGCAGGGTGAGGCTTGAGGCCGTCCAGCTCCCCGCCGGACGGAGCGGCCTGGCCTCTGCACGCTCCCTCTTAGGGACCTCGGTTTCTGGCTGATGCTCAGAGGGCCTTTGGGAGTCCACAGTGAACACTGCTGCCCCACCAGCCACTGCCCCCTTCCTTGTGGCCCCTGCGGGCGACCCAATGAGAAGAAGGGGGAAGGTGTCCAGAACCAGGGAAGCTCTATTAAAATTCCACTTGGAGGTCATTCTGCGTGCTGTCGCCCCTTCAGGGGCAGGATGCCCACTCTTTTTTAGGCAGGACCTTGATTGTTAAACCTCAGGAACACGACTGGGGAGCCCCTCCGAAAACCACCGTCGTCCTCCTCCTGGTGGCTCCTGCCGGCCATGCTCATTCTGGGTGACCCTGTCCTGGGCCTTAGCTGACTGGAGGGCTGGGCATCTAATCCCACCTGGGCCACTCTGGTTCTCTCTGGGAGATTTGGACCAGAACAGAAGAGAGTCAGAGAGAAAGACAGGCGGAGAGAGGGCTGCTGCCTCCATCCTGGCCTTGCTGGGCCCTGCCAGGGGCTCCTCCCTCCTCTGGGAGGCGGTGCCAGGGCTCCTCCCTCCTCTGGGAGGCGGTGCCAGGGGCTCCTCCCTCCTCTGGGAGGCGGTGCCAGGGGCTCCTCCTTCCTCTGGGAGGCGGTGCCAGGGGCTCAGGTATGTGCCCCCAAAGGGGATTGTCTAACACAGTGGAGAGGAGCTGGCCCTGCCCCCCTGGAGCCATGGAGACAGTTCTGGGGTGCCCTTGGGGCCTCTTGTCTGGAAGATGGAGGCTCCCGGTGCTGGAAGGTGCTGGAAGATGCACTGTGCTGAGAACCAGTCAGATACTGTAAAGAGGAGGACACCCCTGAGTGAGTGGGGGTGCCTGGGGGCGGTCCCCCCCCGCTTCCTCTCCTCTGTCAGGGGTTTGTGGAATCCAGCCCCGACCTCCCCCGCCGCAGCCCCACCCAGGCGTCCGCCACGCAGCTCTGCATCTTCTCTATGTTAACCAAATCTTTAAACACTTGTATGTTTAACTATGAGTACCAACCAAGAACGGGGGTGGGGTGGGGGGGGGGGGGCAGGGAGCAGCCACGAGGCAGGATAACTCCCAGGACAGCAGCCCGGCATGTCTGTCACGACCGAGCACGGCTAAGGTCTGGGGCATCAGGTGGGCCCCACTGCATCCACTTCAGGCCTTTGCACCGACGCCTGTGCAGGATCTTTCCGGAGCTTCAAGTCTCTCCCTCAGAGGAGCCATGAGCTCCCCTCTTGCTGTGGGAGGCCCTGCCCCCTTCACCATCCTCTGCTGCGTCACCCTGTTTATTTCCTCCCTTCACCTTATCATGATCGATCATGATTTTTACTTCTTTATCTGTGGGCTATTTCTCCCACCAGACTGTAAGTTCCTTGAGGGCAGGGACCCTGTTGGCCTTGTTTAGAATTCTGTCCTAGTGCCTGGCAGCTAGTTGCTGGATGAATAAGAGAAGTGACGAGTGAATGAATGGATAAATGAATGAATGAATGAACATGTTGTCCGGTCGATCCTCCTCTGAAGCATCTCTCCAGCTGGTGACCTTGGGTCCCTTCTGCTCCGCCCTGGTCGAAGCCCCGGGTAGCCCTCCCCTTCTGCGGGGCTTCGGCTGCCTTCTTCCCATCCCACCACCCGCCCTCCTGGCCCCGGCAGCCATGAACCTGGCAGGACAAGCATCCGGCAGCTCCCTGGCCTGTCGCCCTTCCCTGGATTTGCATGATGCAGACCTGCAGGCCTGTCCTGCTCTGGCCCTGGGTGCTCCCTGCGGCCTTCCCTCGGCTCCTCCCCAGGCTGACTGGTCCCTCCTCTACGCCCCTGCTCCGCTCCTTCACGTCCTGCTTCATGTCACCACCCGACTCCTAATCAGTCTCCCGTGTTTGTTCTGCTTTCCCCTCATGGCACTTAGCACAGTTTGCAATAACACGTCTGTTGGTTATTATTACTGAGTTTCTCTCTCTCACTAACCTGCAAGCCCACGAGGGCCCCGGCCGTGAGGGTGGCTAGCATATCCCAATGCCACACCTTTAAGGTTTCGTGAAGGAGTGAATGAACTTGTCCAAAGTCACCAAACCGCTCGCAAAGCGCTGTATCAGGATCTGAACCCAGGACGCTCTCGCCCTGGAGTCATTGCCGTTACCACCTGCCCTGCTGTGTTTAATATACTTTTATTGAACGTGTGAACTGTAAGAAGCATCCTTTGGAGACACCTGGAGTGGCCCATCTGTTTTTCGTCTTTCCCTAGACCTTCCCCTTGGATGGAGGGAGACTGAGAAGGTGGCTTGGCCACCGTCCAGAATGGAGGGCGCCCAGGGCAGGCGTGTGCAGGCAGTGTCGGGGCCGGACCCTCCAGGGCAGCTGCGGGAAGCGGAGCTGGCCAGCTCTGCCTGCTTGCCCAGCGTCTCCTCTTTCGCCTCCTAGGCTCTGCCCAGCGTCTCCTCTTTCGCCTCCTAGGCTCTGCCCGAGGCTCCTCTGCACAGCCACCCCGATTCGGATAACCGGGAGCGGGTGGTCTGCCTGCTTGGCTGCCCTCCGGCATCTGCCCTCCGCCAGGCTGTGGAGCCCCACTTTCCCCAGCCCCACCAGGACGAGCTCAGGGAGCTGGGCCAGCGCAAGGGCTTCAGGTTTCTGCCCTGCGCTGCCCCTTAGCCTGGTGGCCCTAGGCAAGGCCCTTTACCTCCCAAGCCTCAGTTTCCTCCTCTGTACAATGGGCACAGTGTTACCTCCTCCAGGCTGCTCAGGGGAGAAGATGAAAGAATGTACACAAAGCTCAGGACAGGGCCCAACCATCGAAGGTTTTCATGACTGCCAGCTCCGAACTGGCCCAGGTGCCAGGCCCTGGCTGGGTGTTAGGGGGTGGAGGCTCCAGCATTTCCCTAACGGAGGACCTGCTCCCGTGTATATTGAAATGGGTTTGTTTCCACGGGAAGGAAAACTGCCCCCAGCTCACCAGCGGTGCTCTGAGCAGTGGCGGGCTGTCCCCGTTTCCCCGGACAGGGCCCGTTTAGGACTGTAATGCAGGTGCAGTTATAAGTAGGCCTCTTACTCTTTAAAGTGTCCCTGACTGGATGATAAATATGGTCACCCAGCTCTGAGGGACAAGAGTCTATCTGGCTTCATAGAGAATTTTATGTTCTCTGGTGCTTTTCTATCTTTCCCAAATTTTCTGAAAGGAGCACGAATGCTCCTAAGAAAAATAACACGTGATAGAAACAAACGTTTCCCTCCTCCTAGATCTGCCCGGGAACCAGGTGTCTTTGTGGTATGAAGCCTGACACCTCAAGCCAGCCCAAATCTGCCCCTCTGGAGGGCTGCATCCCAAGGGCTCCCCAGGCCCTCAGACTCTTTTTCCCTCCTGGCTGGCTCTCCCAGGGTCTGAGCTGATTTTCCACGTTGGTCGCCCAGGGCCTGGATTTCAGCTGCCAACAACAGCCCCCAACACACACACACACACACACACACACCCACCACCACCACCACCCCCCCACCCCCCCACCCCCCCTCTGGGCCCTTCCACTTCCAGCCCCTGCTCCGTGTCCCAGACTCTGGTTCTGGAGACCACCACCTCTCTTTGGGTGACATTTAACAAGCCTGGAGAGGAGGTAGGGCCCCCCCACCCCACCTTTGCCAGAGATGGGAATGAGAATCTTAATGAGGGTTTATTTTTAATAAAGGTTAATAAAGTTTAATTAAATTAAATTAATAAAGTCCAATATTTGCCAAGCTGAGCGCCAGGCCTGGGTATGCTGGGAGGCTCTGGGGATTAAGCTCTGTGTTTGTGCTTCCTCCCAGTGGGGGATGAGGGGCGCCGGGGCCAGCTGGAGGGATGGGGCCTCAGGAGGCGACACCCAGTTTAGCCCCATGGTGGGCTCTCTGCCACCCCCACTAGCCTGTGGGGTGCTGGGGAGAGAGGGATGGCCCAGGCCTGGGAATATTGCCCCCCACAGAGTCCAGGCTCCTCCCAATCCCCCCTCCATCTCCCAGACGGTGTCTCGGCCCCTTATTCCAGCCTCAAGGCCTTCAGAGTCTTCTGTGTGCTGGGCCCTGCCCTGAGATGTTCATAGAGCATTTCATTTAACCCACCTCCCTCCCCCACAGCAGCCTAGGGGAGGTGGGGAATACTGCGCCCATTCTACAGAGAGGGAAACTGAGGCTTGGGAGGTGAGGGCACCCAGTGATTGAGTAGAAACAGGCTGACTCTTCCTCTTTCCGTACCATCATTGCGCAAGCTGCGCCCTCAGCCTAGAATGTCCTTTCCCCTGCCCTCTGCACACCCCTTCCTTCCAGGGCAGTGTGTGTATCTTCATGTCTCCCAGGCCCTCCTGGGGCCACAGGAGAGGCCTGTGGTTTTACACAGGTTATCTCATCTCACCCAGTCCTCCAGGAGGAAGGTCTATTATTAAAATTCTCATTTTGGAGATATGGAAACGGCACAGAGAGGCGAACTCACAAGTCCAAGGCCGGGAGGCAGGGGCGGGGAGGGGTTGAGAAGGATGTGAAATTCTCTATCACCTGTCTTTTTCGAGCTAGTGTGGCTCAGTGCCCTGTGCTAGGACTGGGGCTCTGCCACTCGCTTCGGCCAGCCTTGCCTTTGAGCGGGGACTTGATGTGGACCCGGGGTGCCCAGGAATGATTGTGGGAATTGAGGTAAATGTTTGGTCAAGGATAAGAGGACAAGGAGGGCAGCTGCATTCCTAGGTCTGAGTAGAGGTGGTGTCAGTGTCTTGGAACATATGTCTCATGTTAGGGCTCAGTCCAGTAAGAGACCTTTCTCCTCCCAGGGGCTGGGGAGAGAGGGGCACCCCTGAGTGGCCAGGGTGCTGTAACCTGAGGAGGGGGACGGCAATGTAACTTTACCCAGCCTGTATATGTCACGTGCCAAGTGGGTTACATGGGGTCTCTCCCTGAATCCTCACAAAAGCCCTTGGAGGGAGGGACTATTATTATCCCCATTTTATGGATGAAAAAACTGAGGGTCAGAGTGGCACAGTGACTTGCTCAAGAACCTGGAATTACCCCTTTTTTCCAATACTCTATCTCCAACTCAGGCACCAGAAGAACATCTGCCAGTGTTCTCTGACTGGCTCCTGCTCCAGGAGGGCAAGGGGCAAAGGGCATGGCTTCCAGGGCCAGCTGGCACGTGGCCCAGTGGCAGAAACCCCGTGTGGTGCCTCTGGCGCCAGCTCCAGTGGGCAGCCCTGCCTGACAGACCGCGTGAAAGATGGTGAAATATTATAACAAAGGCATTGATTTTCCTATCTCTGCTTCATGCATTTTATTAGCCAAACACTTTACCATGTAACCACTCAGCGCCACGCTGGCTGGCGATGAATCTGAAACGCTGGGGCACGTAAAACGGAATTGACCACATTGCTTATACGCCAACAACAAATAACAGGCGAAAGTGTAATAAAATGAATAGCACCCGGCAATGGCCATAAAGAAATATTACCCAGGGGACCCAGGAATTTCCTGGGCTGTGAAGTAGCTGCACGAGGGGTCGCAGCACTGGAACGATGGCAATTTTGATCTCCGCAGATTTGGCCAGAGCAGGGGCTCCCTCATGCTGGTGCTGGCTTTGGCCACATCAGACTGAGATAGCCTCTGCTGGCCGAGTCCTTTTTCATGTGGGCTGTGAGAGACATGAACTTCAGTGCTTTGAAGCGAGAACCCAGAGTCAGAGGCTGAATTTAAAGTCCATGCTCTTGGGCTGTGTGACTTATGCAAATCACTGACCCTCTCTGTGCCTGCCTCCGTGTGAAGATTGGTGTGAGCAGGTCCTTCCTGAGATTCAAGTCATAATTGCTTATAAATGGTAGCCGGGTTATTATGCTCCGTATCGTTAGAGAAGAAAGTCCTTCCTGCATGACTCTCTGGTGCTCAGCCAGCTGGTTCGGAGGCAGGCGGATGGCTGAGATGAACTTCTCTCCTGTAGAACCGATGGCCCGGGTCTGGTCAGCCGGGCCCTCCATCCCCAGGGTCTCACTTGGGTGCCCCTAAATCCTTGCTAATGACCGTGCTTAATGAACAGCAACGCCCCAGGGGCAGGAGAAAAAGACGAGCCTGGAATCTATATATGGATTCCTCCATCTCCCTGGCTCTAAGCTGTGTGACAACAGCTTATGCCCCATGACAACATGGGGCAGCATGTTTGTGATGGCAGGGCGGCTGGGTGGGGCCGGGAGCTCTCATGGGGACCTCCCAGGGGGAGGACACTGGGTTCACTATTATGGTTGCTGGGCCTGACACGGAGCAGGGACAAGTGCCCCCAGCTCCCTGGCCCCCACCCTGGGAGCACCCATCCCCTCCCAGTCCTGCCCATCTTGCTGGCCTTGGGGTGGACTGGGCAGCGGGAGGGCCTGGCCTGGCGCACAGAAGGCATTGAATGGAGGGACCACTAGTCCAACGGGTGCCCCCATGCTCAGCCCAGCCCTGGGGGTACTTCACTGCCCACTGCCTCGTTTCTTCTGGCCCCTTTATGGGTGAGGCGATGGGTTCAGAGAGAGGTTCGAGTTTTCCTCCCGTGGTGGCCCTCAGAATTCAGGGGGCATTGGTAGGCGTGGGCTAAAAACGAACAATCTGGGCTCCCCCTGCAGAGCTGGCTGTCTCTTCCAGGGACGATTTTCATTTTAATAAACCCTCCAAGAGATTCTGACCCAGGGGACTGAGACAAGAGCTTAAAAACACCATTTTAGGGGCTCCCAGGTCAGTAGTTCTTGTGACCCCCCTTCTCAGGGGCTGCAGGGGCAGCAGGAGGCGCCCCATCTCCTGGTGCTGTGCTGGTCGCTCTCCTTGCGCAGGTGTCTGTCGGATCCCCCCTCCTCCCCCAAGAGTCAGGGTCCATAAGCCTAGGCGGCAGGAGGGTGGGGAAGCAGTGGTAGGAGAGGGCGGAGGAGCTCCAGGTTGGGACAAGATGGCCCTGATTTCACAACCCAGCTCTATGTTTCCATTAGTTACTTGGCTTCTCTGAGCCTCAGTTGTCTTGCCTGAAAAATGGGGAGAATGACAACCCCTTCAAAGGGCTGTTTCAGCCGAGGGCAGTGTGAAGACCTGGAACCCAGGGCTCTTGTCAAGCCTACAGCTCCCCTCCCTAAGACGAGGCCCAGGCCTCTGAGATAATTCTGGAAGGATTCTGGAGAGTGTCTGTACCAGGCTTGAGCTCAGATTTCACTGACGCCAGACACCATGTTCTCAAACCCAGGTACCTCTAACTTGGGACCCAGCAATGGACAAGGCAGGCCTCAGCTTTGTTTTTTATTTTTATTTTTGGCTGTGTTGTGCAGCTTGCGGGATCCTAGTTCCCCAACCAGGGACTGAACTTGGCAGTAGAAGCATGGAGTCCTAACTACTGGACTGCCTGGGAATTCCCCAGGCCTGGGCTCTGACCTCTTGGGGCTCCAGTCTGACGAAGGAGACACACTTTGCCATCAAACAGGCCATCTCCAAACAGTGCTGAGCTGTGATGGGGGAGGCTGGGAGGGTGTGGGACCCCAGCGGGGGCCCCTGGCCAAATCTTAGGGCAATCAGGGAAGGCTTCCTGGAGGAAGAGGCATTGTAGGTGAGATTTGAAGGGTAAGATGGGTTTAGGCCAGGCAAGAAAGTGTGGCAAGAAGATTAAGGCTGAGGGCACAGGGGTGTGAAGACCTGGATGTGAGAGTTTGGGGAACTCTCCATTGCCTGAGGTGCAGTGTGTCAGGGGGGCTGCTGTGGATGAGGCAGGAGAGGATGGCTGAGGCCACTCCATGCAAGGCCACAGAAAGGCAGGGCCACAGGGCCACGTTTTGTGGCTCAGTATTTCTCTGAACCCTGTGACCCACCTGGCTGAGGCTCAGTAGGTTTTGATTGTGCCATTTTTTCTTATTTTGTGATTTTTTTTCTTAAAGGTAATTTTAACTTCCTGAATGCACCCTCCCCTTGCCCTCCCCAAGCCTAAAGTGAACGCACAGACCTACTCTGTCAACTGGGGGAAGAAAATAGCTTGGTTATTACACAGTAACTACTGTGGAATTACCTGATTGTTTATATTTTTCTTGCTACGTAATTGTGTTTGGCCTTAGCCTGTAAATTGGACCATAATTACTTTATAATTTATAGTTTTTATATCTTATAACAAGTTAGTGTCTAAATCACACACCCCCATGTAAATACTTTAAAATTATTCAGTAATTACTTATTTACATTATAATTAAAAATAAGTAATTAGCATACATTTACAAAGGATTTACATACTTATTTCTGAATATCAGTTCTTGGTGGTGCTAGTGAAATCTTTTGCTGATAGTAAAAGGAAGGCATGGAAAGGAAAAGCTTCTCCAAGTTGGAAAAGGGGATGTGGCTTTGGGGTCTCCTGACTTCTCAGAGCCCAGCTCTGGTGGGACAAGGAGAGTGTGGCGGGAGGGGAAAACCTAAAAATGTTCTTCTGGTCAAATGAGGGCTTTGGGGGAGAAGGATTAGACCCTCTTATCCTTGAGAATAAAAATGGGCTTCATTGGCAGAAAGAGGAAGTTGAGGCAGACAGGCAGACGTCCTTCCTGAAGATCCAGTGAGGAAGATGACAGAAGTGGGGCTCAGACTTGGAAGACCTCCCCGCTCCCTGTCTGTCCCGACCCTGACCTCCTTCCAAAATAATGACTCCAATGTCAGTACTGAGAGCAGTTTCCATTGGGTATGAGCTTGACAAACATTGTCTCAATCCTCACTGCAAGATGTTTTATTAACTCCCATTTAGTAGGTGGAAAAATAAAGGCTCAATGCAATGAATTAACTCACCTAGACCTCTAGGTCCACAGAGCCTGAAGTGGTGGGACCAGAAGGCTGGGGGTGATGGCGAGCCGGCCACCTCTACCCCTCGGTTCCCAAACCCAGGTGTTCTACCTGCTGGGGACACTGCACCAAACAATGGCTGTTGGTTCAAGGTGTACCCAGCATCCTGAAGGACAGTGCTCCTATCTCACAGGTGGCTTGTCCAAGATGGCAGCTCATCTAGGCACACCTGCCTGTCCCTAGGGACACCAGGCTCTATCCCATTCCTCAGAACACCTTGTTGGCTGCCCCTTTGTCCCACTGCTGTTAGGCTCGCAGCTTCTAGAAGGTGTGATGTTTGGCAGGACCCGTGGGTCCCATGGTCAAGGGCACCTCCTTTGCCGTAAAGCAGGTCTTTTGGTGTGAGGCTGTGTTACTGAGAATCCCACGACAACAGATCAAGATGCTCTGTGAAGCTTGGAAGAGCGGTGCTGGAGTGTAAACGTCACACCTGGCGTGTGGGTCAGCCAGTCAGGATGATTTGTTGCCCTTGTCAGGATGGTCTGATACAGTCAACTGGCCACATCAAAGGATGGTGCTGTACTGGTTACTCTCTGTCCATCTCTGTTGCCGGCAGGTCTGATGTTCAGCATTCAGCTAGGTCAGCCTTGGGAGAGGGAGCCCATGCTTTGGGGTCCACACAGAGACCCCATCCCTGCCGTTATGGCACCTCCATTCATGGGTCTTGCACAGGTGGAGGGGGGCTGAGACTGGCTGACATCTGCTGGCCAGGTCATCCTGTCTATGTGGTTGTCCAGTGTCTTTCCTGCCGTGGATGTCCTCTGGTGGCCTTCACATGGGATGCGGAGATCCTTACACTTGGTGCCTGTTCCCATAGGTCCGTCCACATACCTCTTCCCCAAACCTGTGAATTAAATAGAAATTTGATGGTGACTATGGCCCCTGCATCTTTTAAGGCTTTGAAGTGACACTCACTAATCTTTGTCTTTTCTCCTGGGAAAAAATTATTTTTGATTTTCATCTTGGCTGGGGGAGTGGGCGTGGCACTTCCAGGGCCGCCTTCTTGTTCTTTCCTCCACCATTAGCTCTTACTCTGCAGATCAAGGGGCCAATATTCCGCCAACTGCTAACTTTGTCCGCTAAATACGTCCACTCCAGTGATACATTTGAGAACTGATAAAGTGATCTTTGAGTGGTCTGTGGTGGGGAGGGCTCACTGTGGAATGACCTCGGCTAGGATTCCATTTGTGACCTGCCCCTTCCCTGATATGTCCCTACTTTAACAGGGAGACTGTGCTGGCTCACTGGGGTCCTGAGTACAAGTATCACCTTGGGTCCTCTATCCACCAGCCCTGGGGATTCGCTTTCCCCAGTTCCTTTACAGTTACTTGACTAAGTGGCTGTATGTAAGTCCCTTTGGGGGAAGGACTGGGGAATCAACACGGTAAACACTTGCTGTGGTGTTGCAGGATCCTTCTCCTGGGCGAAGGATTGCGATTTCCCATTCTTGTTCTTTTTTGATTACTTAGAGTAAGGAACACCCCTGTTGGCTGCCCATCCGTTTCACCCTAGGAACACCAGGTTCTATCCCATCCCTGGGAACACCCTTGTTGGCTGTCCATCTACCCCAACCATAGGGACACAGGGACCTTCTGGTTCCCCAACTCCCTTTCTCCTGGGAGCTTACCCTCAATAAACCATGTGACACTGAATCCCTGTCTTGGTCTTGACTTCAGTGGAGCCCAATCTAAGATGGCACGGGCATAGTGGAGAAGCTCGGTGGTGGAGTGGTTAGAGGGGTGCCAGGAGGCAGACCTTCAGGATGGGATTCTTGAGCTGCAGGCTACCACTGCGACCTTGCTGCCCACTATGGTGATTATGCCCACGTACTCAGGTGTGTGACCTTGGGTAAGTCAATTAATCTTTCAGTTTCCTCGTGGAAAAATGAAGGATGAAGAAAATCATACCTGCCTCACAGAATTGTTGGGAGCATTAGATTAACTGATGCCTTTAAAGTGCTTGCAGGACTCCCTTAGTGGTCCAGTAGTTAAGACTTTGCCTTCCAATGCAGGATGTGTGGGTTCAATCCCCGGTTGGGGAGCCATATGCCTTATGGCTAAAAAACCAAAACATAAGACAGAAGCAATAGTGTAACAAACTCGATAAAGACTTTAAAAGTGGTCCACATCAAAAAAATCTTAAAAAAAAATAATAAAGTGCTTAGAAAGGTGCCTGATACTACATCTTAAATGCTCAATGCATATCAAGCCTTCCTAGTCTGGGTCTAGATCAAGACCCTCATCCCTGCCCCACCAACAGGCAGGAACCCAAGACTAGATGGGTGAGAAGGGACCAAGATCCTAGCCTCTGCTCCCCAAGAGTCTCAGCTGGGGAGGCATTTCAGGATGGACCAGAGAGCTGAGCAAGGCAACCAGGTCCCTGAAATGCAGTGACCCTGAGGAAAGGGAGGACCTAGCCTCTGATTCCAAAGCAACACAAAAGACTCACCGCAGCCTTGGGGAAGAGCTGGTTGGGCACAGCTTGTGGCTGTGTTAGAAGCTCCTCTGGTCTCAGCCAGCATGACATGGTGTTATGCTTTGGGGGACAGTGGATGAGCCTGGGTGTGAGAAGGAAAAAGACCTCTTACCTGGGTGCCTATTTGGCTGAGTCAGAGACCTGAAGCATATGCAAGAGCCACTGAAGCATCAAGGCAAGCAGAGTTACCAAGCTGTGCAGTTCCAGTCTTCAACAGCACCACCATGTGGCCAAGAGAAGCAGTCACAGTTGACACTGTCAGATTGGTATTCCTTTCTGCATATTGGGCTATTCCAAAGGGGTCTTAGATCTGTGTGTGTGTGGGGGGGGGGGGGGGCAGAAAAATCCTTCAAGAGGAAGAGGCTGAATGTTTTACTAATAGGTCATGTGGAAACTCAAATTATTAATGGGAAGGGTAAAAGAGATTTGATCTTACTTGCCACTGAATTAACCAAAGCAAATCATACTGATTACCTGAGTGTGCCTGTCTGTGTGGTATGGGGTATATGGTAGGTATGTATGATTGTGTGTGTGTCTCTTCTGAATAGGGATGTGTTCCTGAATCCAGAGTGAATTGCACAATGAGAAAGCTGAATGGGACTTTGAGGATTACCTAATTGAACTTCTGGTGGTGTTCGTGGACTGAGCTTCAGAAAAGAAGAGAAACTTATCCGAGGCCACATACCAAGTTGTTAGCAGAGCTGTATTGAAATCTAGGGGCACACTGACTCTATGTTTGGGGCATTTTCTTTCATCACTACTAAAAAAGAAACTTTTTAGAAGAGTTGCAAAGATATTTCAGAGAGTTCCCGTATACCCTCCCGTCAGCTTACTGTAATGTTAATACAGTTAATACATAACTACAGTGCATTTACTAAAACTAAGAAATTAACATTGGTACAGTACTATTAACCAAACTAGAGGCTTTATTTGCATTTGTCCAGTTTTTCCATGGGTGTCCATTTTCTGTTCTAGGATCCAATCCAAGATACCACATTGCACTTAGTCACTGTCTCCTTAGTTTCTTCAAATCCGTGACAGTCTTCCCTTACCTTTCATGATCTTGACACTTTTGAATAGTAGTTCACCACTTATTTTTATGTCAACCACTCTAGTCGTATAAACAAGCGTGAATATGCCATCCATCATTTCCATGAATACATTCAGATTTATAGATACAAGCACATCTCTACATACCTGTGTCCTTTAAGTGTTTTTGTGTGTGTGGGTGTATGTAAATATTTGGAGATACGAATGTTCACTGTGTATATTTATTATAATTTTTATATTTGGGGAAGAAAATTGTCCTGGGATCCTGCCTCGTTGGCAGCCACAGATTCTTAAGAAAGTTCTTATTCTTGAAGGGGCAAGCAGGGGTTTCCGGAGTGAGCTGGGGTTGGTGCCATGTCAGGGTGGGTGATGTCTGGGATTCTGCCCAAGCTGGGGGCATGGGGTCTCCCAGGATGGCAAGTGAGGTCGCAGGGCTGGAGGGTGGATAGAGGAGGGAGCTTGTCCCATGGCCACTGGTCAAGTTTTTCACACCCTCAGTCAGAGCTCTGGCGTGCACATGACCCCTTCACCCAGCAAGGGAGAGGGCAGCCTGTGGGAGTCGCCAGGGTGTGCACGTATGTGGGCCTTGTCATACATGTCAACAAGCATAAATGAGCATTGTGAGCCTTCACATGTCCACACGTGTAAATAAGTGACTCTAACCCTCACTGGTTGGGTGAGTTTGAGCAAATTACTTATCCTGTTTGTGCCTTGATGCCCTCATTTTACAAATGTGGAGTGGGGGAGTTCCCCGGTGGTCCAGTGGCAAAGAATCTGCCTTCCAATGCAGGGGACGTGGGTTCAATCCCTGGTTGGGGAATTAAGATCCCACATGCCGTGGGGCAACTAAGCCCGCGCGCCACGACTACTGAGCTTGTGTGCCTCAACTAGAGAGCCCGTGTGCCGCAAGCTACAGAGCCCACACGCTCTGGGGCCCGTGTGCCACAACTAGAGAGAAAACCCGCATGCCACAACAAAAGATCCCGCGTGCCACAACTAAGACCCGAGGCAGCCAAAATAAATAAATAAATAAATAAACAAACAAACAAAAACAAAACAAATGCGGGCTGGTAGGATATCCGGGCTCCTGATATGCATGTGATCCCCTGCATTTCCCAGGCTTCTTTGCAGTTAGGAAGGCCCATGTGACTAGTTCTGGTCAATGACCAGGAGCAGAGTGGTACCTGTCACTTCAGGTTTGAGGCAATTAAGACCTCGTGTGCTTGTCACCACTTTCCTGCCCTGGTGACCTTATAGGCCAGCTGTTCCATGTGGCACAGCAACAAGACAGAGGAAGGCCAGCGACCCACACTGGGCTTTATGTGAGTGAGAAAAATACACTTACTGTGGTAAGCACTGAGATTAGGGGTTGCTTTGTTATTGCAGCACAGCCATCTAATCCTGACTAACAATAGTTACACTCATCTCCTGCTAAGTGTGAGATAGTCATGAGGACTTTGTGAGTTAATGTGTTCATGGGATAGTAATGGAGCTGGCCTAATGGGGCTTTGTGAAGGTTCCACGAGCTGGGGTGTAGGTGATATTGATGTGTCCACAAATGCTCAGGAGATAATTATTGTTCTTACCGTTCCTTAATGAGACAGAATTTCTGGTAAGTTTAATTTCCAGACCCCACTTGGAAAGGGCTTTTCCTCACATGTAAGGATGACTTTGGCTACTCGAGCAAACGATATTTATTGTACCAACTATGTGACCCTCTGGCCGAGGGCTGCTGGGGGGAAGTGGCAGATGGAGCCTGACGGGGGCCACAGGGGGCGGAGCCTGAAGGGGGCCACAGGGGGCAGGGCCTGCAGGATCAGGCTGATAAGAGCTGCTTCCCCTCAATCCTGACCATGAGGAGCTCCAGGGTGAAGAAGGGGTCTGTCTCCCAGGGTGTGGTGCCTGCAGGCTGGGGGCTGGAGCCACAGGAAGGTTCTGTTGGGGACACCCAGGACTGGTCTCGGATGACATAGGCATCTCTGTCATTGATAGCACGTGTACAGAGACCCTTCCATGGACCAAGGCCTGAGCTGACAGCTTTATGAGCCTTTACTTAGATTCCACAGTGTCCCAGCAGACAGGTTCCTTTACTCTCCATCTTAAGGACAAGGAAACCCAGGCTCCGAGGCAGGAAGGGGCTTGGCCAAGGTCGCAGAGCCAGAGCTGGCTGCAGAGTCCCCGCTCTCATCCACCACACGCTATCCTGCTACTGCCCAGATGCAGCACACTAACGATGGGCACTCACTCCCTGCCAAGCTGCCGGACAGTCCCCTTGAGAAGGTGGTGAGGACAGTGACAGACGTGGCCGAGTTGAAGAAGCAGACTTCGGAAAATCATGACAGTGCAAGAGCATTTTTATAACCAAAAGCATCTATAGATTTCCAGAGATCCATATGTATGTGAAAGCATAGAGAAAAATCTGGAAGTATGCACACCAGACTGGTGTTATCTCCAGAGAGGGACAGGGGAGAGGGTGGAGGTGGTCTAGGGAGATTTCATTTGTGATGCTTAAATTTTTGTTTTCGGTGAGAATGTGTTCATATATCGCCTGTGTAATTAAGAATTCAGTAAAAAAATTTTAAAGGGTAAAAGTCAACAGACAACCCTCACAGGGGTGTCACAGTTTAGGCCTGCCTTTCTGCCATGTTCACCCATCCTCACCCTCTCTGTTCTATCACACGTTCTATGTGTTAACGTTACGTGTTTTCTTGCCTTAGGCTTTTGCACGTCAGTCCCTCTGTCTGGAACCTTCCCCCTCCCCACCCCCATTTTCACCTGACTCCTTTTCAGCTTTTAGGTCTTAAGCCTGGCATCAGCAACTCTGGGGTCCTTCCCATGACACCCCAGTATTGACAGGAGTCCCTTCTTCTAGCTTCATGCATTTCGCCCACTGTAGCTTTTATCAGCCTGTATAATCACCTCTTGCTTTCTCGTCTGTCTTCATCTCTGGCTTATAAAGCCTGTGAGGGTGGGAGTAAGGTTGGCCTCATCTGCTGCTTGGTCTCCAGAACCTGACACTTGGCAGGAACTCAACAAAGGTTTATTTGAATGAATGAGTGGGTGAAAGAATGAACACGTCAGGGGTGATCTAAACGGCACAGATGTGGGTGGCATGATCACCTCCCCCTTTCTAGCCGTCATATTTGTATTGATACAGTCTGAGATGGCACTGGCTTACTGGTGGCTCTACCTCGCTTGGGTCTCCATAGGCCAGTTTCCTTTGAATTAAAATCCACATCTTCCCCACTACACACTCCTTGAGGGAACCAAGCACCTGTCTTTCGTCCTTGATCAAGTCTCTCTTGTTATGCTCAGTCCAGTGTTGACTTTCTCTCCTGGCTTCTTGTCCCTGGAAAATCTCATTTGTCTGTCCCCACGGGCTCTTCAAAGAGGCACTGACAGCAATATGGAGTGAGTGTGGGTCGGGGGTAGGGAGTGAATGGTGAGAAAAGAGTGGATAGAGCTCATTAGAGCGTGGCCTCCTCAAATCGGAAGTCAATGTGCATTTGTGGCCTTGAGTGACCATGGGGCCCCGTCTGGTTCCATGTTCAGCTGCCATGATCCTGGAGGAAGGACATGGCCAGAGGCTGGGGCCAATGCTCTGCACATAGATGTCTCACGCAGCCCCATCTCTGACGGATGTTGAAAACTCAGGGACGTCACAGATCCATTCCAGTCCCTCCCTGCCACCCGGCCTTCCATAGAGCTGGGGAGCTGGGGACAGGAAATCACACACCAAGGCCCGATCTGATACCCGTAAGTTTGCTCAAGCTTATGTAAATCACACAAAAACTGACAAGTTTTCCTATTAAAAGATAATTGTAATCAGGGTGCCGGACGTGCGGCGTGGGGATGATTGGAGATAGACGGACAGCATGGAAAGATGGATTGTTTTAATTTGCACCAATTAAATTGAAGTTCATGGGATCATCTTCTTCAATCTTCATGAATACTTTATTTTCTGGCTGCTACGGAGCTATTAAAAAGAATGATTGAGGCACGCGGCAGGCCGGGTATATTTTATGAAATATCACCTTTAAAGAATTTGAGTACGCCATTTTCATAATGAGTTTTCTAGTACCTAATCCTCTTCTCTATTACTACATTTAAGAAGTGGATTGATCTGGGAAGTGCTGAGGGTGCAGGTAATGATACATTTTGCCAGGCGCAGGCGGTGATAATGGATCACGTTTTGGCGAGGAGGATGATGGATGGGTGCCGGGAGGAGGTGTGTGCAGGAGTTTGGTGGTGGTGGTCCAGCTTGGGTGGGGACCCCGCGCTGAGTCAAGCTTTCATCCTTGCTCGGTGACTGTCTTGGCGAGGAAGGTCTGGAGCGCAGGCGAGGAGAGGAGCAAGGAGGTGGGGGTGAGCTGGGATGGGAAGGGCTCAGGGCTCAGAGCACCAGGCAGAGGCTGGAGTTACCTGCATCATCCTGAGCCAGTTTCTGATGCTTTGGTGTTCAGCCGAGGGTTTGGGTTTGGGGGAAGGGTGGAGGAAGTGGGGTCTCTGAGCCCATGAGGCCATTCATTCGTGGGGTCCAGAGAGCAGGACAGGCTCTGCAGTGGCCCCAGCCATGGGCCTGACCACTGCAACCTCACTCTTGACCTTGACCTCCTTCTAGGTCTGCCTCCTATCACAGTGGTCTTGGGGCCTAGAGGGGAAAGGCAAATAGGGAAGTGGGTGGTGGGTTCACCCTCAAAGGGCAGATGTGGGCCAAGGGGTTCCCGCCAGGATGGAGTCCCGGGGTCCTTTAGCTGTGCAGTTGTGATGACGGGTGAGGCAAGGACTTAGCTGTGACCTAACAGGTCAGGTTAGAGGAGCCCGACTTACAGTCGTGGGTTTTGTTCCCTCATCTTGGGTGACGTCTCAGGGCGTTGGCCTGGCCCTGATCGGCCTGGCCCCTGGGAGCCCCAGTGGCTTCCTGAGGTCCCTCGCCTTGGCCCTGGGAAGGGTGGGCACCCGGCACCCGGCAGGGGCGGCCTGGGGGGCGTGAGCAGAACGAGGGGCCCTGCCCCACCCCAGACTGGGTCTCCACTCTGCCACTTGGCTGGGCTTTCCTCCCGAGCTTCAGCAGCAGCAGCCGTCATAATTAACCCTGCTAATTAATCAGGGCAGGATGGATTAATTGAGATCACAGGAGACTGGGAGAGCAGGTGCAGCTCCGGGGCTGACGGGATAACAAGCTCTCCGGACGCCCAGGGGGCCTGGCCCTGCCCGGGGAGCCCTGAGCTCACTCAGTGGTGAACTGGGCCAGGCAGGGGCCCGAGGGACCCAGCCCGGCTGGGTGCCCTGGGCCTGCTCGGGCAGGCTTTGACAGGCTGAGGCTGGAAGGCTGGCGGGCAGACAGAGTCTCCATCACCCCCCTCTGCCGGGGGCCGGCCTGGTGGAAATGCCAGTTCCACCCACAGCCCGTGAGCCGGGAGGCCCCAGGCTGCCGGGGAAGCCGGCATAGCACCAAGTCTCCTGCTGCCCGAGAGGCCCCTGGAAAGGGGCCCAAATTGGAGCCGAGACCCCCAGAGAGTGGCACCGCCTAAACTGCGGGAGGGAGAGCTCAGCGGGCTTTCTGGCAGACTTGTTCATTTTACATTTTACTAAGATCTCTCTAGCAGCTTCCATGGGGAGGAGAATTTGGAAGGTGCCCAAGTGGAGGTAGGGACCGCCTTGAGGAGCCTGGGGCCGTGGTCCTGCAGGAGGGAATGGTGGCTTGGACTAGGTGGTGGCAGTGGAGGGGCAGAGGACTCCCTGGGGTTGGAAGCTACAGCACCCGCTGGCGGATCACACGTGTTGGAGTGAGGGATGCAGATCGGGGCCATTATTCTATTTCCAGGAGGTTCTTGTTGGGATGGGGAGCGTGGAGCAGGTTTGGCGGACGGGAAGTTTTTGACACGTTCCGGGTTACGGCCTCACCTGCCTTTTGGACTCAGTCACTGCTGCCTTGTCCCAACTCCCCTCAAACTGCCTTGGGCGGTATCCTCTCTTCCTTCCCTCCAGCTTGTCAGGCTCCCGGGACACTTGAGCCCACATGTGTGTAGGTCCCCACCGGCTGGTCCTTCCTCCAGAGGACGGCTCACCCTCCAAGACCAGCTTGAGCTGCGCCCTCCCCAAGGAGCCTTCCCTGCTCCCAGGCTGCATGGACTTCCCTCCTCTGAGATCCCACCATATCTTTGTAACTTTGCTCATGCTGTTCCCTCTGCCGAATGCCCTTCCCTCCTTGAAACCAGACGAGTTCATACTTAGCCTTAAACGCAGAGCAATCCTCATCTCTCCCTCTTCATTTGTCTTGGTCTTGATAGCGTCTATCTTGGAGCCCAGCTGTACTTTATAGAACTCTTCGGCAACCATGTATCTGCCTCCTTAAAGCTACTTCTGGAATAATTTTGGGAGTTGAAATTGCCAACACCGTCAATTTGGTTTCAACCTTATTTAGGCATCGTGAACCATTTATTCCTTCAAAACAGGGTTTCTCAACCTCAGCACTACTGACATTTGGAGCGGATCATTCTTTGCTGTGGACGGTTGCCTTGCACGTTGTAGATGTTTAGCAGAATCCCTGACCTCTACCCACTAGATGCCACTAGCTACCCCAGTTGTGACGATCAGAAATGTCTCTAGACATTACCAAGTGTCCGCTGGGGAGAAGGAGCAAAATCGTCCCCAGTCGAAAACTATTGCTTTCAAGAGAAATAAGAAACACTAGAAAACCAAATGAGGAGTGAGAATCCCAAACCCTGGGCTAGGGACTGACAGGCCTAGTGCTACCTTGGGGTGTGAGTTTTGAGAATATTAACGTGTAGTGCTTCCTCAGTACAGAGGCTCTCAACTTTTGTACAAATATGTTCTTAAAAGCACATGCGCCAAGAGACACATTTGAGAATGCCCGGATCGATGCTGTCCAAGTTAATCCCCGTGCTGGAATGAATGCCTGTTTGTAATAGAATGAATGAAGAAATACGGATATTCACTCCGGGGACACGTGCAGCATGGTGTGCTGTACACGCAGCATCAGGAATGGATGTCACGTGTGAGAGAAGCAGCTGGACCCCAGCGATGCAGCCTCTGGGAGTCCATTTATGGAAACCTCTATGGCGCTGGAAGGCAGGATGGTGGCTACACTTGGTGTTCACCAGTCCTCAAAGGGTGGGGATGTGCTTCTCAATCGAGAAGGGCCAGGCCCCCTGGGCGTCCGGAGAGCTTGTTATCCCGTCAGTCTGTCTGAGTGCTGGTTTCCTGGCTGTGTTGACTCTGTTCAAACTCTTTGAGCTGAACACTTCAGGTCTGTGCATTTTTTCCATATGTGTGTTATGCCGAAATAGAAAGTATACCGAAAAAATAATGCTACCTTAAAAACAAACAAAAGTCTACCATATGACCCAGCAATTTCACTCCTGGGTATATATCCAAAAACAACAAAAACACTAATTCGAAAGATACACGCACCCCAATATTCATAGCAGCACTATTTACAATACCCAAGACAGGGAAGCAACCTAAATGTCCATCAACAGATAAATGGATAAAGAAGGTGTGGCATATATATATATATATATATATATATATATATATATAGAATGGAATACTACTCAGCCATAAAAAAGGATGGAATCTTGCCATTTGCAGCAACATGGATGGACTTGAAGGGTATTAGGCTAAGTGAAATAAGTCAGCCAGAGAAAGACTAATACTGTATAATATCACTTATATGTGGAATCTAAAAAATACAACAAACTAGTGAATATAACAAAAAAGAAACAGACTCACAGATATAGAGAACAAACTAGTGGTTATGAGTGGGGAGAGGGAAGGAGGGAGGGGCAACATAAGGTTAGGAGAGTAAGAGGTACAAACTACTAGGTATAAAATAAGCTACAAGGATATATTGTACAACACAGGAAATATAGCCAATATTGTATAATAACTATAAATGGAGCATAACCTTTAAAAATTGTGAATCACTGCATTGTACACCTGTAACTTATATAATATTTTACAGCACCTACACTTAAAAAAACAGTCTCACGTGTGAAGGTTGAACCTTTTAAGGAAAACAGTTCAGCTTGCTGAAAACTAATGAATGTCATGAAATCCTAAATTGCGCTTACCTTTTACACGCAATGTCTGATGTTGCATTTCCAGAATTTTGTTCTTATCCTTTATTTTTGTTTCTTTGCCTTCATGATTGATGCCTGACGTCTGACTCTATGCTGGGGTGGCTGATGGACCACTTTGACAGCCTGGGATCTTCATCTGTGTCTCAAATGCATGACATGTTTCTTCCCCCTAGGTTGGCACACTCATTAAAAATATTAAGACTTGTGCTAAATAAAAATTTACAAGGGAAAAATGCAAAAAAAAAAAAAGATGGTGAGCTTGCAAGGGTTTGGACCTATGTTTTGCACTTTTCCTGGTAAAATGCAGGGAGGACTTTGAGGGACATCGGAACAAGCTGGGACCCCTGAGCTGAGGGTGGCAAGTGTCCCCAGTCAGGTGATGTACCAAGTTGGAATGATTAGTTGGGTAAAATGCAGTTAAAAAACAAAAAGGTATACAAGGGGATGTTTTGAAAATACAAATTAGAAAAATTGAACAGTTTACATCCTCCAAACCATGGGTCTTATTCACTGGGGTTGGATCATCTAACAGCCCCAGACATGTTGTGACACCTCCCGTCTAGTAAACAAACCCTTCCTGGGGCCCTTGTTCTCCCGCTAACACCCACTTCCCTGCTCCCTTGAAGCAAAGTGCCGGGAGAGTTGTCTTCACTCTCTGCTGCCTCCAGCCCAGGTCTCTCCTCTACTCTCTGCTCACAGGCTGTCCAGCCCTGCCCTGAAACCAGCGACCTGCCACCAGCGAGCAGCAAATGCCTTCATTTGCATTTGATGCGCTTGGCTACACGTTCCTCCTCAAAGCCTTCTCTTCAGTTGGCTTCCGGGATGCCTCTCTCCTAGTTTTTCTTCGTCTCACTGGCTATTCTTTTCCAGGATCCTTTACTGGCTCCTCCTCGGGTGTCAGTGAGCCCTGCAGCCACGTCCTAGGAGCCCTTGTCTTCTCTGGCTCCTGGGCGACTGGGTCCAGGTTCAGGGCTAAGACCCCTGGCTAAGACACGCCTCTGCTCGGACCAGTGTGTTGGCCTCGTAGCTGAGCCCTGACCCCACCCTCGCCTCCCTACCATCTTGTGTCCACTTGGCAACCATGGATCTTTCTAAACTTTCGTCAGGTCGCTTCTCAGCTCAAACCTTCCAATCCCAACAAAATCCAAATCCCTGCCACATCCTACTAGCCTCTCGTGATCCAGCCTACCTGTTTCTCCACCCCATCTCCTCCATCTAGCGGACTGAGGGCTGCCTCAGGGCCTTTGCACCAGCTGATCCCTGCTTCCTCCCTCAGAATCAACTCCTTAGAGCCTTCCCTGGACACTGGTTCTGAGGGCTCTGACCCAACACCCTTCATCTCCTTTCCCCTCTATTGTTATTATTTGCTTCCTTGGTCTTCAGAACCCTAAGTACAGCATCACATCACGGGTTATATTTGTTTTGGGTTAATCATGTGTCTCCCTCACTAGAATATAACCTCCCCAGAGCAGATGGCTTTGCCAGTCTTGTTCTAGGAGAGGGTTGGACCTAGTAGGTCCTGCCCCATTTTGGAGGCAGACTGAGCTGGCTTTGAGTCCTGTTCCGCCATAACCAACTGTGCTCTCGGACATGAAACGTAGCTCCTCTCAGCCTCAGTTTCCTGCAAAGTGGTGTTTAGAATAGAACTTGCAAGTGGAGACGTGGTGAGGTAGATTCAGTGGGGGAGAGACTCACCAGCGCTACAAGCGGCCATGGAATAACGCAGTGTGTAAAGAGTGAACCATGTGTCTGGAAACTGATGGATTCGAGGGAGGGGGGGAGGGGGGAGGGAGGGAAGGGCACCAGGACATCCTTGATTGGGTGCCGCCTATGTGCCAGGGGCTTGGTGTGCAGCGTCTCTCTGGATCCTCACAATAATGCTGTGGGGTGGATATCAACTTTATACCCATCTGACAGCTAAGGAAACAGCTCAGAGAGGCTAAGGAACTTGCCTTAGGTCACACAACTAGGGAAGGATGGTCTACTGCAAAGGCTCACTGGGGGGCTGAACTTGGCACTCCCCAACAACTTCCCTCCATCCCCCCGGAGGGAAGTTGCCTGTCCTGGTCCAACTGTGTCCTGGCACAGAGCCTGGCACATAGTAGGAGCTCAATACATGAATGGAGAGTGATCTGCAAACCCAGATTCAGGGACACTGTGCCTTGGGGTGGGGGTGTGTGTGTGTTCGTGTGTGCGTGTGCTCACACGAGTCTCCTTTTCCCCTGCCCCCTCCCTCTAGGCTGGGCTGGTGACCTGAGGGTCACGCCAGGCCTGGCAGTTCCATCCTGTGCCCGCAGTGACAACCCAGATCCTCCACTCTCCACCAGCGTTCACTTTAATTGCCCGAAAATTGACGATAGATGCAAGGAAAATAATGAGGCCTAATTATGTTAATTAAACGGCTAATTCATTAATTAACGCACTCACATCTTTGGCTTGGAGAGCCCCTCACAGTGGCCATGGGGTTGGTTCAGTTCCAGCAGGGACGGGAGGCCCTTCCTGGGGCCGGGAGTCTGTTGGCCTCTTGCATGGGGGCCGCAGGTTCTGGGCTGCTGTGAGCCCCCTTCAGCTGCCCGTCCTCGGACACCCCTGTCCGCCCTCCTGCCTGCAGTGTATGAGACCCTGGGAAGCGAGTGATGAGCAGATCTGGGCAGGCGGGGTCTGCATCCCCAGGAGCTTCCTGATGACTTCCGGGTGACCTCGCAGCCGGCAGGAGGCAGCGTGGATGGGAAGAGGCCCCACAGAGAGACGGAGAGGGCAGGTTTGTCCAGTGGGGCTCAGGCGCTCTAAGTCCACACACAGAAGGACATGTTACCCCAAATGGTCCAGGAGACCCTTCTGTCCTTGGAGGGACCACCCGGCACCTGGACCCCTCTGGATCGGAGCCGGGTAGCAGAGCCCTGCTGGCCGTGTGCAGCTTGGCCACTGGTTTGCTTGACCATCCTTCACAGGGTAGACAAGGTCCTCATGGTGCCCCTGCCCGGGCCCCTGGCACCTCAGCTCTCATCTCCCATCACCTGTTCTCCGCCTCTGGTCCCATCTTTGGGTCCGGACCCCTCATGTGCTCTCCCAGCACCCTGTCCTATGTCGTTAGAGCACTTGGTGCAGTCTGTAATGATACGATCCCTCTCCTTCCCTCTCTCCGAGGTCACAATCTGTACCATATTATCACTAAAGTCATCTGTTCTCTTGTTTGTTTCTGCCATCAGACAGGGCTGCACCTCTGGGTCCCCCACCTGGGCTTGTGAAGTAGGGATGCATTTCACAGTCACAAACTCGGGTGACCAAAGATATCACTTGAAGCCACGTGGAGAAGAGGTTAAGGATGGGGTCTTGACATTAAACCCTGGTTTCACCCCTTCCAGGCTGTGTGACCTTAAGCAAGTGCCTTAACCTCTCTGGGTTATGACCCAGGCATTCCCTTGGAAAATGCAGATGGTGAGTGCTCCTTTCTCACAGGGGGCTGTGGGCTTTTAAATGAGATACTGTGTGCAGAGCTCATAGACTGGGCCAGGCAGAGGCAGTGTTTAATAAACGGCAGCAACTTTGATTTCTTTATTTTCCCTAATACTTTCATTTTGAACCGCAAGACCCCATCTTCCTGATGCCAAAAATGTAATCCAGGCAGAGTTGGCCAAATTGGGGATTTCTCACTTCAGTTGAACAATTCGTCACGTTAATGCTTTTGTTTGTCCTCTGCTCTCTTCTTCTTGGAGTTGGTGCTAAGCTCCAGAGCTTGCACAAAGCCCTCGCCTGCCTGGCTCCTCCTGGTTTCTCCTTGTGTCGTTGTCTCTCCTGGGCTCCCCTCCCAGCATGTGAGTCATATTGGAGGAGACTGCGGCAAAGGGAAAAATCCTGTGCCCCGTACGCATCTATCAGCATACCCCCCATATTTTAAATCAAGTGGAAAAGATTCATGCAAACTCCACCATCAAAGACCATGACTAGGGACTTCCCTGGTGGTCCAGTGGTTAAGACTTCGCCTTCCAATGCAGGGGGTGCGTGTTCGATCCCTGGTCATCCCTGGTTGGGGAGCTAAGATCTCACATGCCTCGTGGCCAAAAAACGAAACATAAAACAGAAGCAAGGTTGTAACAAATTCAGTAAAGACTTAAAAAAAAAAAAGAAACGAAGACCATGACTATATGTAAAACCCATGTAGCCCGCTCTGTTTGCACACCATTGCCAAGCCTCACACACCTGCCCTGCGGGGACCCAGGCTGATTAGAATCAACCCCTCCCAGCGCACAATAACACAAGTTCTTAAAACAAAGAGATAACAGCCAGTCTTTATTTCAAAGTTGATATTTTCTTGGTCATGGGTTTTCTGTATTCATTCTGATTTTTAAGAATACTATTTCTGGGACTTCCCTGGTGGTCCGGTGGTTAAGACTCCGCGCTTCCACTGCAGGAGGCCAGGGTTTGATCCCTGGTCGGGGAACTAAGTTCCCACATGCCGCACGGTGCAGCCAAAAAATTAAAAAAAAAAAAAAAACACCACTATTTCTGTTGATCATTGAGTTTTTGGCGCCCCCTTAAATTTTGCATCCGAGGCAAGTCCCTCTCTTGCCTCACCCTACCCCAGGCCCTGACTCCAAGCCTTTTCCTGAGCACGCAGGGCAGGGCTGCTCTTCCCAGGGCACTCACTCTGCCCTGATGTGACCTCCTCTGGCTTCCTGTTCTCACAAGAGGCTGCTGAGAGTGGGCATTCTGGGTGGGACCTGGGAGGAGCAGGGCTTCTCTGCTTTGGGACCCCTAAACCCATCCTGTGTGGATCATTAGCCATTTTACTTTGCTTAGGCATCTTCTTAGAGAAGAGTGGGCTGGGGAAGCAGAGGGTGAAACCAACCAGCCTCTCTGGTCTTTCCCTGGAGATGAGGGGAGTGGAGGATTAAGATAGGGGAGTGGAGGATTAAGATGGGGGGCTGCAAGGTGAGGAGAAAAGTTTTCTCCTTCTCTCACATGCCTTTCCCATCTACTCTGCTGATTCCCTGCATCAAGGTTTGCTACCAAAGCTGGAACTGTGGCATCTTGGTTCTTCAGGTTCTTAAAGTCATATAGGGCCCTCCTGGCTGGGTGCCCTGATGTGGGACAGGGAATGTGGGCGTGAGTCCCTTCCCCTATGACGTCCTGCCCCTCCAGGTACCCAGCGCACCTGGCTGGACGCTCCTGAAACTGGCCTAGAGGCATGGAGATGGAGCGGCGACTGGAGTGAAAACTCCCCAAGGTCCTCGGGGTCAGCTGACCACCAGCCAGGGCCCCCAAACTGCCACCTCCAGGTTGGGAGAGGGAGGTTCCTGTGGAGAGGCGCCGACCCGGCTGGTGCTGGGTTGAATTCAACACTGTTTCCCAGGGAGAGGGAATCGATTGCTTTATTGCTGAGACTTAATATGAGGGAAGTGAAACTAAAGCTTCATAAGAAATATGATTATTATAGAATGCTTAAGCCCCTGCCTGGGGGGCCTGAGCCCTGCTTGTCTCACCCCTGTCTGGGGTAGCAGGAGCTACAATCTTACTGTCTAATTGGAATGGATTTCAAAAGTGCAATAAAAGCAGCCACCTGGATGGGGGCACTTGTCTCTTGGAGCCATCTCTGGGGAGATGTGATGAATGGGGGGATTCAATGAGCTCTCATCTCCTGACCTCTGGCCCCCCAGTGGTTGATAATAGTAATGACAATGATAACAATATTAATATGAGCAGCTGAATGTTTAGTGAGCATTTACTATGCACCAGGCATTGTTTCACTGAATCCTCACATTGACTCTTTGTGAAAATATATCATTCAGCGATTACCACAAAGTTGCCGCATAACAAATGACCCCAAAACTCAGTTGCTTAAAAACAGCAATCATTTATTCTCACAGATCAGAGGGTTACTTGGGAGTTAGCTGGTCTTGTCGGGGCTCGGCTGGGGCAGGTAGCTCTGCTCCGCATGCTCCGTCCTCTTCCTGGGACCAGCTCCCAGCCTGCGCTTATTCTTCTCGTGGATGGCAGAGCCACAGAGCAACTGGAAATGCTCAAGGCCTTTTGAGGTCTTGGCCCCAGAGTGGCTTCCCTCCCTCCTCCCTCCTTGTGTTGCCAAAGCAAGTCACATGGGGCCAAGCTCAAAGTCACCGGTGGAGAACAATGTCCTGCCTCTTTAGCGAGAGCCACTACCGAGTTGGAGCCAATAATGCAAACTGCCACAGGTACCACTCTTGTTATCCCCATTTGACAGATGAGGAAGATGAGGACCAGAGAGGGAAAGCTGCTCCCCAGGGTCACACAGCCCTGGGAGCTGGGATTCAGAGCTCAGCTTGTGTCTGAGGCCTCAGCGACCCCTTTCTCATTACCCAATTCAGTGCCCGAGCTCACCCTGACCATGGCAATTCATCAGGACCCAGACTGTTGTGACTCCAGACATGTGGCCTGGGCCCGCCAGCTGAGGGTCCCACTGTCCCTGGTATACCCCCCATTCACTCCAATTCCTACCAGAACAAGAGTGGGCTCTGCGAAAGGGGTAGATCGCTCCTCGGGGCCAGACGCCCCCTCGTATAATTTTTGCTTTGCCCTATGAGGGGACACATGGCTTCCCCAGCTGGTGAGGGTGGAGTCAGGATTTGAACCCGGCTCCGGACTCAGAGCCTCCCTGGTACCGTGGCCCGAAACGGAGTACAGAAATTCACTCTTAGCTCGGCACTCCACTGGTGGCAGTGCCCAGGGCTCTCACCGACCTTGCCCTGAACACGTGGGAGCTGACAGATACAGAAGCAAGAGATGCCTGGGTTTCCTTCCTCCCAGCCTCTTCTGGGGGCCTTGGCTGCAGAATATGTTTTGCCCTCAGCTCCCCGACCCCTCCCCTGGGGCTCCCTGGGACCCTGGGACAGTGGAACGTGTGCCCGGGAACCCGTGGCTGCGTGGTCCTCAGGGACACACGGACTCTCACCACCTGACTCTTTTTAAGCTTTTATTATTTCTCGATTACCCAAGTAATACATGTTCATTGCAGGAAAATTAGAAAATACAGAAAAGCATAAAGAAAAAAAAATCAAGCGTAACCAGTTTAGAGGCATCTACTCATTAGGGGTATAAACATGAAACGGTTTTATTTTTCCAGTAACTGCCACCGCTCTGCTCTCTCTAAACTGCCTCTCCCTGCCTGCTGGGTGGCGAGTCCATAAACGACATCTCAGTCCCCTTCCGTAACTTTCCACTCTGGGTTATTAAGACTGGCTCGTGCTGGTACCCGAGACTTGGTCCCGTGTTGTTTCAAACTCCAAGACCACTTTGTGTTCGAGGCCTGTCCTCTCCCCGACCACTGGGGTCGGCAGTGGGCTCTTCCCAAGCCCCCCACTGTCGCAGCGTCTGGCCCCCATGTTGGCCTGGGGAGGCGGGACTCATGTAGCCTTTTGTAGGGTTCTATCTGCTGATGTAACGCGTCCGTGGGTGGATGGCCATCCCCAAGGTTCTCCCTGGGGAGGGAGGGGGCCCTCCTGCCCTGTCCCCCAGGCCTTGCTGGCCCCCTTCCCCCGCACCCCGCGATTTAGCCACATCTTGAGGCCAGCCCCCAGCTGTGGCCTCCTGCTGCGTGGCTTCTTGCAACGGGCGGCCCTCCCACTTGTCTTCCCTGGTGACATTCAGCTGTGGGGCCGTGGGCACCTGCTGCAGCCAGGCATGGAGCCTGGGGGCCTGGGCACTCAGAAGGTGGTCCTAGTGACCCCAGCATCTTGGCCAGTGAGCCCTTTGCCTGGGCTCCATGGGCACAGGGACAGGCCAGTGCAGTGGCCAAGTGCTGGGCTGGAAAAGCCAGTTTCCTCTCCTTGCAGGCACCTGGGCTGGAAGAAAGGTTCCCTTGGACTTTGGGAGGAAAAAGCCAAACTCCCCACATCCAAGTGGAGGAGAGCGGAGGGAATGGGCGCTCCCCTCTCTCATCTGCTCTTATCTATGTCTCGGGGAGGGGCTGGGGGGCAAGCTGGAATGGGTTCCATCTCTGGGGTGACCACCCAGCATGTGAGTGGTGGGCCTCTTCTGTCTCCAGGACCTTCTCTCGGTCCCTGGGGTGAACCATTGGCGGTTACGTTTATCCTATGTCCCCCTTCCTGCTCCAGGCTGACTGGGTCAGTGATGGGCTCATGGCCCCAAGAGATAGAGATGGGTTCTCTGTGAGCTCCAGTCCGGATAGGTTCATGGTTTCACACCCAGCTTGGGAACTCTGGGTCTTTAGGGTGGGCTCCCAGATTTGCATAAGTACTCTCCAGCTGCAGAGAGAAGGACTTGGAGACAGTCCCCATTTTATGGGATGAGGAAACTGAGGCTCTAGGGGCTGGAGTGATGTGCCCAAGGTCACAAGGCTGATGAGTGGTCATTCAGTTGTTTCCTGGACATTTGCCTCACGTCTCCCCACGCTGTCACCCCCCTGCCTCCATGGCCACTGCTAAACTGGCACCAGGACAAATTCTTGTTGAATCAAAGAATAAATTAATGAATGAAAGCAAGGATTACATTTCTAACGCTAGAAAGGTTTATTTTAGGGCTGTTTCTGGATTTTGGAGAACTAACAAATGGGCCACGAATATTCCCATTTGGCAGATGGGGAAATGCAGCCCAAGGTTCCCTGGAGAGGATAGAGTCCCTCTGTGTACCTGAGTTGGGGACACGTCCAGTGCAGCTCCTGCCTGCATCTTGGCAGTGGCTTTTGAGCCAGAGTAAGGAAGCAGCTGGCTCTCCGGGTGGCTCTTTCCTCTTTTTTTCCTTCCTCTTCTCTCCGTCCCCATCCCGAAGGTAAAAAGTTCACGCAGGCGGCCATCCGTTGCAGCCTGTCAGGCGGCCATGTAATCTCTCTGCGGTTTTATTACTTAAAATCGGTGCGGTGTCCAGGCTGGGGAATTTTCCAAGGTGTTTGAGGCTGCCATGGGCCCCATTTATATTGTGCCTGAATTTCCTTCCCAGTCTCCTTGAGACAAGTGACCAGCAGGTCCCGCCGTGAAGGCCGTATCAGTCATTTGCCAACGGGAGCCGGGCCGTGAATTATCAGGGGATGGCGCGGCGGAGAGCGAGGGCCGGGGGCGCGGGGTGACAGTAAACATGTCCCGGGAATGTGTCTCCCATCACTCACAGGCAGATAGCAGGTGTAGGCACACACGCGGCCCCTGTCTCTAAATCTCGGCCTGACCTGTGAGAGAGATGGAGGTGACTTTCAAAGGAGTCTGTCTGCAGGGGAACTTGGACGAGAAGTTTATGGCAGGTCGGGTTTCCCTGAGGGTGGCGCGGCGCCTGTTCCCGGTGGTTGCCTGGAAAATAGTGACCTTCTGGTTAATGTACACATTCATTCATATGTTCAGTCCATAAAAATTTATTATCGAGCATTGGCTATGTGAAGAGGGTGTGCATTTGGATTTCTTGAAAGATGCAAAATGAGGATCTTTATTTTATGGGGGCAAAGGGGTCCCAGAGACAGGCTGCTGTTGTCCCCGCTCTGGGGTCCCTTGTCACCTTGCTCCAGATTGAGTCCCATGCCAGCTCACCCTGTTGCTCTGTCTGGAGCCAAGAGGCTCACTGAGGGTCCTGGGAGAGGAGATCATGCCCAGGAGAGGGGCTGCTCTCCTCCCTGGGCGGGGGGGGGGGGTCTCTTCCCCAGGACGGCTGCTCAGTGCCAGCCTCTGCACAGGGCACTTACTCACCCAGTCTCATCAAACCCTACAACAACCCTGTGACGTGGGGACCATTATCACCCCGTTTTACAAATGAGGTTAAGAAAACTTCCAAGGTCATCCAGTGAGTTGAAGCTAGAACTTAGACTTCAACCCTGGTCAGGGGGCCCCTAAAGGCCCCTGAGAGGAGGATTCTGGCTGCTGCCTACAGTCTGGGGTCGGGGTCTGAGGACCTGAGAGCTTCCCGTGCACTTGTGTCCCATCCACCTGCCGCTGAGATCCAGGTGTGGGGTCTCACTGACCCTCCAGCCCACTTCTCCATCCAGCCCGTGGTAAGGGGATACTCTGGCAGAGGACAGAGACTGGGGACAGAAACGGGTCCTCAGCACTTAGGAGGAGGGCAGAGAGAGGAGAAGTAAGGTGTCTAGGGCAGGGAGGAGGCTGGGATGAGGTGGGGGAAGGCAGGCGTTTAGACAGACCCAGAGGTGGGAGACACTTTGTCTTTGAGTCTTCATGTCTTTTCCTCTCTTATGTGTCTCCACGGTCTCGGGCAAATGACTTCACCCCACTGAGCCTCAGTCTCCTCATCTGTGAAGTGGGGATTATAGTACCGATTGCTGTAAGGATCTGAGAGCAGGGTGACCAACTTGTCCTGGTTCTCCCGAGATGTTGCTGAATTTAGCACCAAAAGTTCCCCATCTTGCAAAATCCCTCAGTCCCCAACAGACTGTGACAGTGGTCTCTCTACGGGAGAGAGTGGCCCAAGCCTCCAAGCGCCCAGCGAACAGCAGTCTCGGTAAACATGCACCTCTGCCCTGAATTCATATTTCTCGTGGGCCTTCTTGCTTCCTCTGCTCTCTGTTCATTTGCTTCCACCCTGTTTGCTCTAAGCATCACTCCGTGGTTCTCTGACTGCCCCCTTACGTCCTACTTTCCGTCTCAACCTCCTCCTCATGTCACTCGAAGATTCTTCCTCTTCCTCTCTCTGTCTCTCCGTGGCTCTCTGCCTCATTCCAGCCCCCTCCCTGCCCTATACACCCCATTTCTCCTTTCTCTGCCCTCTTCCTAGTTTTCAGGGGCCCCTCTTGGGCCCCAGTCTCTGTCCTGTGGCAGAGCACCCACCCCTTACCGTGGGCTGGGGGGTCAGATGGAGGCCCCCATGCTCCCTTCACAGTGACCCTGAGATCCTGACCGAGGCCCCGAGACTGGGCGGAGGGTCCTGAGAGCGGGTTCTGGGTCAGCAAGAGGGAAGGGACCAGTAGGGTCCGCCGCCTCCTCCCCGGGCCTGGGCCGCTCACCGGGCACGGCCTCCCCGGCAGCAGCTCTCAGCCTGTCTGTGCTCAGACAAGGACTGACTCTTTCAAAGATAATTTATTGGCTGATACCTCATTGCACATGGTAATAGCTCGTGCTTAAATAATAATAAGCTTGATTGCCGTGCAGTCGTTAAACTTTTTTTCCCATTCAGTTTAACTGACCATTTTGTGTGTGGTTTGGAAGAAGGGGGGAGAGAGCCCGGTCATTATCCCAGGCCTGAAATGGGAGTTAATTTCTAATGAAGGTATAATTTTATTCCAATGATTTTACATTTAATTCACTAAAGCTACAAGTAATTTGAAATTATATGGTGATGGGGCCTCACTTTGGGGATCACAGAGGGCAGAGAAGGGGAGCCGAAGGTGGGGGGACAGAGGGGCACGGGTGGCCAGGGAGCGGGGCTGGGTGGGGAAGAGGGACAAAGGGAAGGGGACCCTGTGTCAAGTGGTGGCTGTTGAGGCCAGTTACCTCTTGAATCCTCATCTCAACCCTTTGTGGCAGGAAGCACTGTTGTTTCCACTTTGCAGATGGGGAAAGGAAGGCTCAGAGAAACGAAGGAGTAGACTGCTGTACTTTGGTCTTTCTTCCCCTCCCCTCCCTGTTCTGGAAGCAGCACCTCCATCTACATGGTTTCTCCTCCCCCAACTCCATCCTATGGGGCCGCCATGTTGTTCCATGGTCTTGACCCCAAGCACCATTGGGTTGGGCCAATGACTCCCTTTCCTGGGATTTTTGAACTGGGGCATGAGAGACAGAGACCTTTGATGGCTGAAGGATAAGAGTTGCTTTTCTTTCTTATCTAATTTAACTTACACTCCGTTTGGGGCACACATCTGAAGTGGACAGCTGGCTGGAATTTTACTCATGTTCACACCCATGTCACCATCACCCAGAACAAGCTCCATATCAGTCTCCCTCATTCCTCTTTCTAGTCAATACCTCCCCACAAACTATCACCATTGACCAGTTTTGCTCTTTTTGGACTTTGTGCAAGAATCAAATAGCATGTGTTCTACATCTGGCTTCTTTTGTCCAATATTATGCTTAGAAAATTATCCAAGTTGTTGCAGGTTGCAGTAGTTTGTCCCTTTTCATTGCTGTGTAGGAATCCATTGTGTGAACTTGCCATAATTTGCTAATTCATTCTCTTTTTCGTAGACATTCGTGCTGTCTCCAGATTGGGGCTATCACGAACCCTGCTGCCTTGATCATTCTTGTGCCTGTTTTCTGGAGGGATACTCGTTCTCTTGAGTATATGCCAGGAGTGGAATTCCTTGGTTCTGTCCGTCTCTCTCTCTCTAGCTTTAGTAGATGCTGCCACACTGTTTCCCAAAGTGGCCCTACTGCTCTCTGCTCCTCTCAGCAGTCTCGGACAGTTCAAGTTTCTCTACATTGTGACACTTCCTATTGCCAGTTCTTTTAATTTTAGCTATCTGGGCAGGGGCGCCATGTATCACTTTGAATTTTCCTGGTGACTAATGATATCAGTGACGTTAACAGCTTTTCTAGGCTTTCTCATCCTTTGGATACCCTTTTCTGTGAAGGGCCTGTTCAAGGCTTTTGGCCATTAAAAAAAAATGGGTTGTCTGCTCTTTTCTTATTGCTTTCTAGGAGTTCTTTATATATTCTGCTTTTTTACTCTCTTAAAGTTGCCTTGATGACCAGGAGCTCTTAATTTTAATGAAGTTAAAAGGTAAAGCTCTAAATGTAGAACTAGAAGGCTAATTGTCAGCCATATTTTCTCCTCTGGACAAAAGCCAGACTCCAGCAAACAAAGAGCGTGAAATCCCTGTTCTGAGAGAGATGAAGAAAGAGTCCTGCCGCCCTCCTCACCTCCGGTCCAGCTGCCCCTGGGCCTGGCTCTGTCCCTCCCCTCCTGTGGCCTGGATATTTCACATTGCATCCTGCAATGCCATGATGTCCTTGATTGCAGCGTCCTTCTGATAAAATCCCCCTTTAACTTAAGCTCATTCAACTTGAATTTTCTTTTTGTGCAACCCAGTGATCCCCATTTCACAGAGGAGGAAACTGAGGCTCAGGGAGATGTTGTGATTTGCTCCAGGTCCCACGCTGCTTAGTCTGGGGTTGAATTCAGGCCCCAGCTCACCATGAGGGTGACTCAGGAGACCCTGGAGAAGGGCTTTGTGGACGCGGCAGAGAGACGTCAGGGTTTGTGATGAGAAGGTGGAGTGACTGAGCCCTGGGGACTGAGGGGTGGGTCAGAGGGAAGAAGGTCTGGGTCAGGGACATGTTCTGGGATGGAGGCAGCAGGTGGGGGGGGGGACGGGGGTGCTCCTGATGAGATACTGGCTGGGAGAAGCCTGGGTAGGGCTGGGATGAGGGTCCAGCAGGTGAACCTGATCCTGGCCTTGATGCTGGCCTAGACCCTGACCATCATTATGTCCATTCCCCTACCTCTGGAGTCTGTCCAAGGGAGGAGGGCGGGAGGGTGACCTGAGCTGGGAGAGAGTTCCCGAGACTGAAGTCTCCTGGTCCTGAGGGGAGGGGCTGAGGCAGGGTGGGGTGTTTGTGAGGGGTCGCCTGGGGTGGCCTGGCCTTCCAGCCTCCTTGGCAGGGTGTGTGCACATGTGCCTGTGTGCACAAGGATGTACAAGACCATGTTCCTGAGCTCTACAAAGCCTTGTCTAGATTGTGGCTGAAGGCTGAGTGGGGCCCGGAGTGAATAAACACCCCTTCAAGTGTAATTAAGTGCAATGAGGCCCTGTGGACGGAGCCACAGCCCCCTCCCTGGGACAGCCGGGCCTCGGATTACACACGCACACCTGCAAGTTCACAGCAGCGTGCACAGAGACATACAGAGACACAGAAATGGAGCTCTGAACCCTCAGAATCATCTAGAAAGTCACACAGAAGTGAACAGGTGCCCACACTTCATGAGAAGCAGCTAACCTTCGCTCACTCGGCACTCTGATGCTGCGCGGTGTGTCACTGAATCCCCAGAACCCTCTGGGAGGTGGGTATTATGATTAGTATCTGCATTTTAGAAAACTGATGCTCGGAGACTCAGACCAGGCCTCTGAGATGCTAAAGCCTGGCATCTCAGCTGCTACTTCCATCACATGTCACACACCTGGAAACGGAGAGAAGCAGCTAGGGGTACCCAGAATCCCAGGTACCTGCACAGAAATAGAAATGCAGTGGCAGGGCCATGGGCAGATGGCACAAGGCACCAGCCTTACACAGGCAGACAAGCACTCCCGGAGCCCACAGACACGGACGCGTGGGCACCCACTTGGAGGGGCGCTGGGAGGCCCCAGGAAGACCCCACAGCCCTCCGCGTGAGGAGCCCTGGGGTGGCTGCCGCTGACTTTCCAGACTCTGGGTTTCTTCCAGCATCATCCATGTCCCTGCCTGCCTGTGACCCTGACCAGGCCTCAGAGCTCCCTTGTCTCCATGGCCACCTGAGGTCAGGAGGGCAGGAGTCTAGCCTACATCCTTCTAACTCCCGACCCAGGTGGTGCCACCCCATTTGAATAATGGAAACTGGTGTCAGTGCTGCAGGCCTCCTTGGCCTTGGGTCTCCATCCGGGGACTGCGGACTTTCCCTGCGGTCCCCATCTCTACCCCTAGTACACTCTACCCCACACTTCCAGAAAACTTCCCAAAACTTCGAGGCCTTTGGGGCTGGCAGGGCTCCCCCAGCCCAGAGTCTTAGCTGTCAGCGTGGGCAAGTGTCTTCTCAGATATCGCTGGTTGAAAGCAGGGTGCGCAGGTGAGTGGAATTTAGGGGAGCCCCCTCCTGCCTTCCCTCCGCTCATGTAGCCACACTCCATTCACTTGTCTGCCTCCTCCACGCCCTCCCGTCCCAGGCTGTGGGGTCCGGGGTGGGGAGAGAGCTCATCTGGCTTCCCATTGCCTCCTCGGAGGATGAGCAAGCAGCCAGGCCTTCAGAGCTTCTGGTTCTCGGCCCTGGGCCGCTCCGCGGAATCACTGGCACCAGCCCTGGCCAGTCAATCTGATCATCTGATCGGTTGAACGGGGGGGTCTCTGTTGGTGGGGCCAGCTTTGGTATGTGTTAACACCTCCCCAGGGGGTCAGGAAGGCTTCCCTGAGGAGGTGACTTTTAGCCAAGCCCCGGAGAGAGGGAGGAATAAGCAAGAGAGGCTTAGAGGCAGAGTCTGCCAGGAGGGAAGGACCAGCATCAAAGTCCCGAGGTGGGGATGATGTTGAAGACCAGGTCGGAGCAAGGCAGGACCAGCTCAGGCTGGGAGCTAGGATTTTGTTCAGAGTGAAAGGGAAAGTTGCTGGAGGTTTTTTTGGTTTTTTTTTAAAACCACTTTATTGAGGTCTGATTGACTTATAGAAAGTTGTACATATTTAACGTATACAACTCAGTAGGTTTGGGGGATAAGTATCCATCCCTGAAACCATCACCACAATCAGGGTCAAAAATATATCCATTACCTCCCAGAGTTTCCTCCCTCCCTCTTTATTATTATTATTATTATTATTTGCATGTGTGTGTGGTAAGAACACTTAACATAAGATCTACACTCTTTGCAAAGTTTAAGTATACAGTAATATCATTAGCTGTAGGCACTATGTTGTAGAGACAGAACTTATTCATAACTGAAACTGTGCCCTGTGACCATCCACTCCACTGCCCCCTGACCCTACCCTCTGGCAACCACCATCCTACTCTCTGCTTCTATGAGTTTGACTATGTTAGATTCCACATATAAGTGAGATCATATAGTATTTGTCCTTCTGTGCTGGCTGAGGGGTTTAAGCAGGGAAATAAGGGGTTCAGTGGGCACAGGGAAGGGATTCAGAGATGGTACAGTTCCCCCAAGGACAGGACCTGTCTGTCTGGCTCACTCTCTACCCCAAGTGCCTGGAACAGAGCTGGCCCAGACTACAGGTGTTTAGTAACAGTTTGTTGAATGAACAAATGACTGCTTGTCCGCAGTTGGCACTAGGTGGTCACAGGGCCCCACCTAAGTAGGGGTGTGAATCCCAGACACAACCAGGAAGGCAGGTCCACGCAGGGTGATAAGAAGAGAACACCTGGGACAGCAGGCTTATGAGGCAGGCAGATGTCAGGGAGCACCTGAGGCCCGGGCAGGGGATGGCTCAGGCCACCTTGTCCAGTGTGGAGGCCCAGCAGTTTGGGGGCCAGTGGAAGCCATTCATCTGGGGCTCAGACAGAGCCAAGTTCCTTGTGAAGTCACACCCACTGTTCACCCAGGGCTGAGGTGCCCAAAACTGCTCACAGCATACATTTCTGTGTGGCTTGTCGCTCAGTGTGTTTTCAGGCAAGGCCCAAGGGTTCCAGGCTGACCAGAGCAGGGTCCCCGACAGGACACGGGTCAGAGGTGTGAGTGGCTGAGGTGAGGGTTTGATTGCTGACTAGGAAGGAGCCAGAAATTTGGTTTCATTTCATTTTCCAGCTCCAAATAGTTGAGATTGGCTTCCTGGGGGTATGTATTGAGAAGGGTTCCAAGGCCACATGTAGGCTCAGTGGGAAGGAATGCTGTCATCCATTAGTGATGCCTGCCATGGCTATGGGTACAGGCAATGGTAGAACGTGTTGTATATTTATTTCCTTGATAAGGTAGGTTCAGAAACTGGGTGCTGCGCTGAGGTCAGGAGCCAGGTAGAAACAGAAGTCCAGAACCAGCAAGTGGCTGAGGTCAGGAATTAGCTAAAGATTAAAGTTGGGTACCAGATTGTGGAATGATGGCAGGACCCAGAGAACTGCCACAGTCAGAAGCAGATGGTGATTGATGGCAAAAGCCAGCAGTGGGATGGTGTCCTGGGGCCCCTTCTAGGCTCTGGAAGCAGAGCGTTCTGATATTTGGCATGTCTGTGATGACACGTGCAGGGAACTGTTGTCATGCAGGCCACTGATCTGACATCCCTCAGCCTGGATTACTCACCATCTCTCTTTCACCTGGCCACTTCACCTGGTGCCCTATTTTTTTTTTTATAAGATCTTTTTAGATATATCATTCACACACCAAGCAATTCCTCTACTTAAAGTATACAATTCAACATTTTTGAGTATATTCAAAGGGTTGCATGACCATTACCACAAACAATTTTAGAAGATTTTCATTACCTCAAAAACAAACTCTGTGCCTATTAGCCCCACTAACCCCCTCAGCCCTTGGCAACCACTAATTTACTTTCTGTCTCCACGGATTGACTATTTTGAACATTTCATGTAAATGGAATCCTATAATATGTGGCCTTCTGCAACTGGGCTTTTTCACTCAGTATAATGTTTTCAAGGTTCATCCATGTTGTCACATGTATCGGAACTTCATTCCTTTTTATTGTTGAATAATATTCCATCATCTGGATATATCACATTGTGTTTATCTACTCATCAGTTTGATGGACATTTGGATTTTTCCACTTTTTGGTTCTTATGAATGGATATGCTATGAACGCTCATGCACAAACTTTTGTGTGGACATGTTGTGTTTTCACTCCTCTGGGGCATATACTTAGGAGTATAATTGCTGGGTCATATGGTAATCCCGTGTTTAACCATTTGAGGAACTGCCAGAGGCTGCACCATTTTGCATCCCCATCAACAGTGTATGAGGGCTCCAGTTTTTCCACATCCTCGCCAATACTTGTCATTATCTGTCTTTTTGATTATAGCCTATGTGGGTGTGAAGTTGCATCTCATTGCAGTTTTGATTTGCATTTCCCTAATGGTTAAAAAGGTTGAGCATTTTTTCATGTGCTTATTGGCCATCTGTATATTTTCTTTGGAGAAATGGCTACTCAGATTCTTTGTCCAGTTTAAAGGTGGGTTATTTGCCTTTGTATTGTTGAATTGTAAGAGTTCTTTATTCTGGATATTAAACCCTTATCAGATATAGGGTTTGCAAATAATTTTCCTCATTCGGCGGTTGCCTTTCACTTTCTTGATAGTGTATTTTGAAGCCCAAAAGTTACTTCTTCCTCCCTCCCTTCCTTCATTCCTTCTTCTCTCTTTCTTTCTTTCTTCCTTCTAGTTTCCTTGCCACTACAGCTACCACCAGGGGTGTCAACCAGCACCCATAATTCCAGGAAGCAAACAGATGCCTTTTCCCACAGCCTGTGCTAGCTACTGTATCACTATGACCAATGGAGAGAAAAGCTATTGATATTAACCACATTGCTCTAAGGAAGTTGCTAGTAACATCCTGTTGATCATGGTACCTAGAGCAGAAACTACTCAGAAACCGCCTCTCAAAGGTTGTCTTCAAAATATAATGTCTTCCTTATCTATTTTAAATTTGGTTACTCTGCTTTCGGTGTCATATCTAAGAAGCCATTGCCTGATCCAAGATTTACACCTGTTTTTCTTCTAAGAGTTTTACAGTCTTAACTCTTCTATTTAGGTGTTTGACCCATTTTGAATTAAGTTTTGCATATGCTGTGAAATAGGGGTCCACCTTCATTCTTTTGCATGTGGATATCCACACTGTCAGCACCATTTATGGAAAAGAATATTCTTCCCTCATTGAGTTGTGTTGGTACCATTGTCGAATACCAATTAACTTTAAATGTGAGGGTTTTTTTTTCTTGACTCTCAATTCTATTCTATTGATCGTATGTCTAACCTCACACTAGTACCATACAGTGTTGGTTCCTGTAACTTTGTCATGTGTTGAAATCAGAAAGTGTGAGTCCTTCAACTTTGTTCTTCTTTTTCAAGATTGTTTTGACTATACTTTCTCCCTTGCATTTCCATACGAATTTTAGGATCTACTTGCCCATTCTGCTAGAATGGCAGCTGGAATTTTGTTAAAGATTGCATTTAATATGTAGATCAATTTGGAGGATATTGCCATTTTAATAATATTGTCTTTCAATCCATGAACATAGGCTGTCTTTTCATTTATTTAGGTCTTCTTTAATTTCTTTAAAAAATGTTCTATAATTTTCAGAGTATTACACTTCTTTTGTTAAATTTACTCCTGAGTATTTTATTCTTTTTGATGCTATTGTAAATGGGATTTTCTTAATTTCATTTTTTGTTTGTTCATTGCTGATATATAGAAATACAGTTGATTTCTGTATATTGATCTTATATCTTGCAACCTTGCTCAACTTTTTATTAGCCCTAATAGTTTTTTTGTGGTTTCCTTAAAATTATCTATATGCTAGATCATATCATCTACATATAGAGATAGCTTTATTTCTTTCTTTCCAATATGGATGCTTTTTATTTCTTGCCTGATTGCTCTGGCTAGAACTTCTAATACAATGTTGAATAAAGTAGGGAGAGAAGACATTCTTATCTTGTTCCTGATTTTAGGGGGATGGGGAGGGGTGCTGGGTGGCTGTTGGGGAGCCTGTGAGGGGAGCAGGTTTAGGGGAAAGGGAAAGAGGACCGGAGGGATGGCCAAGGAAGGCCATGAGGCAGCTGGCAAGAGGTCAGGATTTGGGAGCTGGCAGCTCCTGGGTGGTAACTGCACCCTGGGAGAGGATCCACTGCCCAGGACAGTGTGTGCCCTGGGAGGGCCCTGGGGAAGGACTGCCTGGGGGGACGATGTATCCTGCCCTCCCCATCCATGACTTCTCTCTTCAAGCCAGAGCCTCTCTCCTCCTCCAGGAGGGCAGCTCTATGAGGTCTATGAGGCTACCAGATCATCCTCCCAGTGGTGGGTCAGGGCATGAGAAAGATCTGTTTGCTGGGATTGGGGAGGAGACTGGTGGAGCCAGAGGTGGTGGATGCAGGGGGGTGGGAGACAGTGCTCAGAACTGGACATTCATGCATTCATTCGTTCAACAAACATTGATTTAGCCTCTACTATGTGCCACCTTGATCTAGGTTCAAAACAGGAAGGGTGACAGCCAGACAATGAACAATAGACACAAGGAATAAGTATATTACACAGTTCTTTGGGGATTCCTTAAGGATGGTAGAAATGCCCTATTCCTAAATATGGCAGCCAGCCCCTCCCTGGTGGTCCCTCCTCCATTCTCCTACCCTTTTCCTGCCACTCTTTCCCCATCACCCTTCTTCTTGGGAAATCACCCCTCTGCCCTCTGCAGTGCCCATCTTCTGGGTGCCCACTGAGAAGGCACAAGGATGGCCACTTGGTTGGTGCATAGGCTCATTCTGTCCCTGGATGGGCACAGTGCTGATGGCGTGCTGAGCATGGGCCATCTCTGTTGCCATGATGCAGGGGCTGCTCCCTTTGTGCCCCACTTTTTGCCATGCACAGTCACCCGAGGGACTTTCAAGGGCTTAGAAAGGCCCTGCCCTGCACTGAGGACTCCCCAGGGCACGGGGTTGGGGACAGGAACAGCGGCATCCAGATAACTCACCTACGGTGCGGGGAGAGGCAGGTGGGGCTGGGCTCTTCCCTACAAGTTGCCTTCCACCTGCGAGGAATGCATGCACGCTCCTTCAGGGGTCTGCAGGCCTCTGGATTTGTGCATGAGTGTGTGCCTGCATGTACATGTACATCCATCTGGAAGTGCATGTGTGTACACAGGTTCGCTGTGTGTGCATGAATTATGTGTGCATGCTGGTTCGTGGGTGCACAGGCCTCTGAATTTGTGTACATGTGCCTGCGTGTGCATGTGGGTGTGTGTCCCTGTCCATGCCTGCAAGAGGGTGCGTGTTTTTTACCTGTGCCTGCACCATGCATACCTATTTGTGGTCTTGTACGTGGCTTTTCACCCGTGTACACGTGAGTCAGCACACATGTGGCAGAGACACATGTGTCAAGTCTGACATTTTAGGATGTTCTGGGTCAGATTTTCCCTGGTAACAAGTGTGCCTGAGGTGGCAGATTAGGGAGTAAAGTGTGGGGAGAAGCGGGACCACAAAGGATTCTGTGCGTACGTAGGTGTGTGTGTGCACTTGCGTGGCCAGAGGACAGGGTGCATGTCCCACGCTGTTGTAATTGAGCTTTTGAAATACTCTGGTCCCTGCCCTCTGCCCCTGGCGCCCACTATGGCAACAGCAGCTAACTAATGCTTCCCGGCAAGGCTTCCACCTGAGGAAGGCGGGGGGACACCTCACCCCTCCTACCCCCACCTCGAGGGTACCCTGGTTTTCAAGAGCTTAAGGCCTCAGCTGTGCCTCCTGGCAGTGGCTTCCTCCTCTTCTTCACCTCACCCCCCAAGCCCAGTCTGGGGAGGGGTGCAGCGGGGGATGTGTATGCTGAGCAGTGGGGAGGGAGGGGATGTTAGGATGCATCGGGCAGGGCGGTGGCAGCTGCGGGGACTTAAGAAAAGCCAGAGGGTGTCCCCCTGCGGAGCGGTGTCTGAAAGGTGTTAGGGGCTGGGGACCCCTTTTGGGCTGGAGTTCTGGGTGGGAGGGTCTGGCGAGGAGGGGGGCAGTTAGTGCGGGGGGGCGGGGAGGGGGGAGCTGGGAGGCCTGGGTAGCAGGAGCCACAAGGCCCAGTGCACCATGGGACTTGTGTTCGTGCACCTGTTCCTCACAGCTGCCTCCAATTAACAGATGAGGCAAGTCAGGCACGCGGGGCTTCACCCAGCTGGTCAGCCCAGACCAGAACTGCCAGGCCACAGAGCCAGGGCTGGGCCACCCCAGCTGAGGGGGCAGGATTTTCCCCGTGCTCAGAGGTGAGGTCCTGGCCTGGCAGGCTGGGGTGAGGGCGGGGTTGTCCCTTCAGAGCAGGGGTGGTGCCCAGAGGCAGAGCAGCAGAGGCTCTGGATGGGAGGGGACTTGACCTGCCCAGGTAGCGACGGACATACACACAGGGGCCAGTGGGAGAGACCTGAGTGGACAGGCTTCCAAGCCCATACGAGACACCCTCTGGGGACGCCCAGAAAGACCTGGGGTGTCTTTGGGGGTTGGTGAGATTCTGCAACATGCAGGTGGGGCAGGGAACCAGCAAGAATCTTGTACTGCTGCTCCTGTGGACTCATTTATGTACACAAGCAGGGGTGCTGGGGCATTTGGGTTTCCTCTCTGAAGCCGGAGGGCAGTGTTTAAACTGCCAAGGCAGGCTGCAGTCAGCGCAGGGCCCTGAGGAGCTTGGCTCTGGGTTCAAATTCCAGCTCTGCCTCCCCCACCTTGGCCAAGTGTGGCTCACTCCTCCCAGGCTCGATTTCCACATCTGTAAAATGGGGCTAATAATACCGTCTCCCCTATAGGACTGTTTTGAAGCCTTAATGAGATAATTGGCTCAAAGTGCTCATTAGCACAGGGCCTGCCCTGTGAGGATGGACAAGCCTGGGGCCCTGTCGAGTGGACTCTTCTCCCTTCACTCCAACCTCTAGGCCGGAGGTGTCACCCTGTAATTATCTTTCAGGGCACAGACCCCCATGGCATTTCTGGTGATTTTATGAATCTGGGAGATCAGCTCCTCTAAAAAGAAACTCGTCCTCCCTGGCCCGGGAAGGGACAGGGTGCCAGGGCCAGCTGCATGCTGAAGAGGCCACGAGCAATGCTTTATGGGGCCTGTAAAAGCTGCCGACCCCGCTCCCGGACTTAATGAGATGAGCAGGGCCCTGGCAGCTCCAATAACTGGCAGCTCCAGCTGAGCCCAGCTCACCCGACAGGGGGCAGGGACAGGCCTCATCTCTGCCTGAGACCTGGGCAGGTCTGGTGAGGGGTGCAGAGGAGGGGAAAAGAAGGCTCACTCCCCACGTGCCTGGGCGCAGGAGGGCTGGGCGCAGACCCCAAGCCCCCCCTGCCCAGGTAGGGCAGCGTGAGGCAGAATCAGACAGAGCAGGGCCCACGGGCTCTTGGACGAGCTGCTTCCAATCCTGGGCCTGTTTCCTCATCTGTGAAGCAGGGATAAGAATCCACACCTGTAGGCTGTCCTGAGGTTCGAGAAGAAGAATGAGAAAAAGAGCCTGGCGCCCAGAGCGAGGGCCTCAGTGGAGCACTGATGGCTCAGATCCCCAGGGAGGCCCCCGCTTGGTCCCTCAGCTGAGGTTCATTTGGGGTTCGGGCCTCACCTCCCCAAAATGGGCTGGGCCCAGGGTGCCGGAGCGGGGGGACCAGCAGAGGCTGCGCTGCTTGTGTCCTAAAGAGCAGAGAGGAATGTGAGGGGTGGGGACGGCAGACAGTGGCCAGGGCCATGCCCCGGGCCACGCTCAAACCACTCTCAGACCACGTGCCCACCACCTGGGTGGGCTGGGGGGCGCCACTCTGGGGACCTCTCTGCCGGGCTGGTCGGTCAGGGCAGGACGCGGTCCTTCCCTCAACCACTCAGCCACGCTCATCCGTCTGTCCAGGGACCCCCTTCAGCAGGCGTCCCTTAGCACTTCCTCAGGGACAGCACCTTACATTCCGTGTTTTTTCCAGTCTTTACGACAACCTGTACAGCACAGTAGATCCACCTTTTTCACAGATGAGGAAACTGAGGTCAGAGGGGTCAAGCCCCTTGACTTTGAGTTGATGCAGAATTCCACCCCATGGGGCTCCAGAGCCTTTTCAGGGCCCCTGTGTCCTTGGTGCCCCCTGCAGGTTGGGGCTGGAATTGTAAGGGAAGTGGGGGGACTCCCCAAGCATTAGGCATCTGCCTTGCTGGCTCTGTCATCCATGTAACTCAACCTGCCTCAGCTTCCCTGCCCAGCACTGCAGGTCTCCATGGGGGCCAGATTCTGCTCTAAATCTGACTCTTAATTTCTGCCCACTCTCTGTGCCTCTCTGTGCCCCCCGCCTCCCCAACAGAAGCCTCGGCTGGCTGTACCCTCAGGCCCAGTGAGGTGATGTGGGCTATGGGAGAGCCTGGGCTCAAATCCTCCTAGCCACGTGATCTTGGGCAAGTCCCATTTCCCCTCTGGCCTTTGTTTTCTAAACAGAGAGGCCAAGTGAGGATGTCCATGGCGGGAAGCCTATGGGGCCTGGGGTGGAGGTGAACACATAAAGGAGTGTCCCCCCCAGACTCCTCCCCCCATCTCCCCACCTCGTGGTTTCAACTGCTCCTTCACCGCTAACTTTCTCTAAGTCTTTTTTAATCAAAGTCTGAACTGTCATCAGGCCAATGCATTGCCTTAAGACGGTGGACGAGATCCCACTTTTCGGGGGCTGGCTCTCCTCTCTCCTGCTCCCTCAGCTCTGCTTCTGAGGTGACAGTCCCTCATTTCCCACAGGGTGTGTGGGAGGATCTAGTGAGATGCAGAAAAGCCCCTAGAACAGGGCCTGGCATATAGTAGGCCCTCAGCCCAGGGGAGTTCTCTTGCTGTGACCCTGGCCCAGGCTCCCCCCCCAGGTGGCCCCCCGCTTTGGGTGGGGCTGCCATTCCTGGGGGAGGGGTGGGCTCCATGATTCCACAGCAGCTTATCTGCCAGGCAGCCAGATCTGCCCTCTGGTGGGATCTGCTCAGGAACCTGGGTGATCCGAGGCCTCCTCCTAAGAGCGTCCTTTTCTTTGTGGGGACATGGCCTCAGGGGATATCTGTGTGTGCCTTCGGGGAGGCAGCAGTGGGGACAGCTAGTCTCGGGCCCCCCCCCACATGGCTTGAACCTACCCTGCCCTCTCCCAGGGCCCCGGTCACTCACCCCCAGCCATCTGATCTCCCCCAGAAGGGACACGGACAATCTAGGACACATCTAGTAGGACTGAATACCTCCTATGAGCTCAGTGGTTAGAGCTCAGCTTCTGGTGCCAGGTTGGCCTGGGTTCAAATCCCAGCACCTGTTTCCAAGCTGTGTGATCTTGGGCAAATTGTTTATGCTCTCTGTGCCTCACACATCTGAAATTTGCTCCTCACTGCTGAGGCGAGTGCCCCACTGTCCCCACCCAACAGGCAAGGAAATGGAGCTCTGAGTGCCTAATTGCAGAGGCCTCTCTTTGCCTACTCTCCCCTGGCGTCCTAACAAGAGGCCCGAGGGTCCTGTGAGAGAAGGGGTCTCTTACCTGCTGGGAGGTACACCAGGCAGGGCCATGGCAGGGCGGGGGTCCAGTCTGGCTGTCCCTCAGAGACCTGGTGAGCCCTGGCCTCACCAGAGACCCAACTGGATGAGAACTCCAATTAAAGGTAATTCCCCTTTTCCCTACCTTGAAATTCCTATTGATTTCCTCCCTAAATAGAAATTCCCATTGATTCCTTGTCTGTTCAGATTAGTGTCCTTGGCTGTGGCCTTCGGTGCATAATATCTCCCCGCTTCCACCCAGGCGCAAATAACTCTCCCCAAGGTGACCCTGCCACCACCTCTGGGCTGGGGCCCGTAGCTCCCCAGCTGGGGTGGGGGACAGTGGGTGCGCAGAGGGCCTGGGCATGGCTCTGGCCTCCCTCTGACAGCCCATCACCCTACTTCTGCCCTAAATGGGATGAGGAGGGGAGTACAGATGGAGATGTCACTAGACTTGGACTTGGAACCACCTTATCGGACCTGCCTCTGCCTACGAACCGTTAGTCCATTGTTCCACGGAGACCCACAGAGGCCTCAGTGCCAGGAAGTAGCCTCCCATGTGGTCCAGCCAGGCAGCCCTGCCCTCCCCCAGGCTCCTCTGCTTGTACTGGCTCACAGAGCTGGTTGTTAAATTTTCAGCTTTGGGAGCTGGTTGATGTCACACTGGTAGCTTGAAATCAGCCACGGTGGGAGAATCTATACCATGTAAATTGGCAAATGCTACAACGCAGGGCCTCTCTCTTCTCCCGTAACCCAGTTGTAAAAGAGAGCCAACTGTTAAGCTTTACCAGCACACCACTGCCCCAAGCTCTGTCGCCTGCCTCTCATTCCCATCCAGGAATACTGGGTGGCTTTAGCTTTCTTTTTTTTATAAATTTATTTATTTATTTATTTATTTTTGGCTGTGTTGGGTCTTCGTTTCTGCACGAGGGCTTTCTCCAGCTGTGGCAAGCGGGGGCCACTCTTCATCGCAGTGCGCGGGCCTCTCACTGTCGCGGCCTCTCCCGTTGCGGAGCACAGGCTCCAGACGCGCAGGCTCAGCAGTTGTGGCTCACGGGCCTAGTTGCTCCGCGGCATGTGGGATCTTCCCAGACCAGGGCTCGAACCCGTGTCCCCTGCATTGGCAGGCAGATTCTCAACCACTGCGCCACCAGGGAAGCCCAGCTTTGGCTTTCTGAATACAGTAGTCTCTTTCACAGCTCCCTGCCTTTGCCCGTGCTGTTCCCTCTGCCTGGAATGTCCTCCCCATCCTTTCCTCCATGGTGAAATTCTTGATGACTCAGCTCAATTTCCTTCCCCGTCGTGTCCCTCCCCATGCCCTGGGCTGGGCATGGGGGTTCAACAATAAAGAAGACAGGCAGGTCCCTGTCCTTATGGAGCTTACAGTTGGGGGCCTGGCCTCAGAGCCAGCTGGGTCACCCAGGAGCTGGGTGGGCTTGGACATGTCACCTGTGCTCCTGCAGCCTTCAGTGACCTCTCTGTGCGTCAGAACAATCCAAATCGTGGCCACCCCCGGCCTCGGGAGCAGGACTGAGCCTGGTGTGGGCTGGCTGAATGCTCGCATCCCCACGGGGACGTACGGATGCTGTCCTCATTTCGCCAGGAGGAAGTGAGGCAAGGAGCGACAAAGGAACATTCCTGACTCAGGTCACACTGCTGGTGAATGGAGGAGCTGGGATTTGAGCCTGCCATGTACCCACCACGTCGGCAGGGATGAAGCCCACCCTGTGTGCAGGCGGGCAGCCAGTTCTCCTCTGGCTCGCACGGCCAGTCTGGGTTAGAACGCCCAGGTCCAGCATGCCTCTCCCACCAGTCTGGGACTTACTCCAGGTGGGGGTCTGGGTCTGATTCTCCTTTGTCCCCAGTGTCCAGCCCAGGGCCTGGTACTGGGGTGGCAGGAGGAAGAATCTGAGAAGTGGCTTCTGAAAGGGTGAGCAGCGGGTACACAGGGCCACCCCCGACCCCACTCCGGCACCCAAGCCAGCCCCCCAGGTCTGCAGTGGAGGGAGGAGGGGGGAGGAGGTGTCAGTCGGCTCACCCCCCCCCACCAACCCCCTCTTAATCCTATCTGGGTGGACTCTGCCTCATGCAGTAACTGCCACCTACCTCTGTTTCCCTACTTGGTCTCCTTCCACTGGAACTGGAACCTGGAACTGACCCCAGCTTATACTGGTTGGAGGTAAAAGGAAAGAGAGATTGGTAATAACAAAGGACGTTTCCTGCCTGCCTGCCTAATGTGTGTTTGAATTTTGACGTTTGAGGTTTCCACATTAGCCCTGTCACGTGAGGACTGCTGAACCCACGAGGTCTGCCTGGACCATCAGACCAGGGAACTGGCATGCCCAAGGTCACGTGGAAAGTAATTTCCTGGGCTGGGCTTTGAGTCAGGCCTGCCCGACACTGTCCTCTGCGTTACCAGCATCCTGTAATGGCAAAGGCAAAAGCCCTGGGGTCCCCGAGACCCGAGTTCAAAACCCCGTGCTGCTTCCTGTGTTAGCCTCCCACGTGGTCCAGCCAGGCAGTCCTGCCCTCCTCCAGGCTCCTCTGCTCGTACCGGCTCGTACCTCGTACTGTGTGATTGAGGCAGGTGACCTCGCTTCTCTGAGCCTCAGTGTCCGCAGATCCCTCCCTGGGCTGGGGACAGAATCCAGTGGGATCCAGCTGCGAGGCCCTTAGCGCTGTACATTGCCCAGCATAAGGGCAGGATGGCTGTTCTTAACCGCTTTTCCTGGTACTATCCAGACCCTGCCTGGTCCCTCCAACCACTGAGTTCTGGCCATAAATGGGCTGATCTCCTAGAAGCCCGGACCTTCAGGTCTCACCCGCCCCCACCACATGGTC